>NW_027212828.1:1807466-2108710 GCF_030788295.1 Drosophila virilis | reverse complement strand
ACAAGCAATAATGCACAAAATATACCGAGAAAAACAGAATCTTGAAATATTTTAAATATAAATATTAAAAGACCAGTATTTTATTAAAATCAAAACAAAGCGGAGAGCACAAAGAAAACACTTGTTCGCTTCAGGAGAACGAAGCTATAACTAAGTATCAAGTCGTCAAAATATATAAAAGCTTGAGAAGGTTCAAGACCTGAAAATACTATTTTTATCATTCGTTAAAGTTTGAATCTATTTTTAATTCATGTGGTAATCGCGTGAAACGATAATAGCGATGCGTTGAAAATGTCTTATTATATCGAGAATTTTTTTGGATTTTTTATCTGGTGAAATGCAGACATTGTTAGTCCTTGTTAATTAAAAATATTTTCTATCCTTGGAAGTGGGAACTGGTAAGTCAATAATTTCGCATTTATCTGACGATAATCTACAACTACTACTCCAACTTTTTTCAGTGGAACCTGTTAAAAGTTTTTTTTTTAATCTATAATTCTTTATGTATACAGGCTCCTCGATTTTTAATCCCAACGTTTTGGGGAAACATATTTCTTTATTTTTGGGTACTTGATTTTGGCTTTGGACATTAGAAGGGTTTGGAATATTAAATTTACTGAGGTGATCATAAAAAATATTTCCGAAGTATACTATTTCATGTATTGTTAAATGCTCGGATATAAGTGTTTGGTGAATTTGTAATACACTCTCCAATAAATATACCATTATAGAGTCACCAAACTTGACATGTAGCTTGTAGAAAAGAAATATCAAGTATCTTTCATTTTTTATTTAGCTATCACCACCTCCCCGCTACTATCACATAGCTTTAAGTCAATTAAGTTAACCTATTTATACTGCCCACCAATTTGAGCCTCAATTTAAATGCAATTGTCTTTTTAAGGATATACAAACATTCTATAACACAATAAGATCTACTGCTAAGGGAATACCACATTCGGGAACTTCCAACTAGAGCCTCTTATTTATTTATTGTTTGGATATGAAAACGTGTTGTTCTGTTGATTTTATCTTAATTTGTCTAATTAGTTCTAAACGTGCTGAGCGGTTAGTGGAATTGATTCCGGACGTATGCGTGATTGGTATATGGATATGTACTTGAATATGTTTATTGGGAAAGCTATATTACATTATTAGGTAAAATTTAATTATCTGATTTAATGTCGACCTAGCCAAATCCAAATGAATTTATTGTATCTTTATTAATTCCTGTTATATGTCTGCTACAATTTTGCCCTATCTCGTTATAAATACCAGAATTTGTTTTTAAAATAGCAATATCTGCTCCTGTATCGTTTAAAATAGTGATTTTGATGGCTGCATTATCATTTGTAACGTTTTTAAATATGCTTTTACTGAGACTGTGTATATGAGTGTTTGTTTTGATTAGTTTTCTGATTTTATGGATGTTTCTTGGTTTTTCAAGTTGTTTCTATTATTGTAGCTTTGCCTACCCCGCTAGTTGTTTCCACCGTGACAGTCATTACTACATCTGCTTCTGTAACTGTCTAAAAAATTCTGTTTTCAATACTATAGTTTCTATGGATGCCTCCATGATAGTTTTTGGGATGTCGATTGCTATAATATAGAACTGTATCTGATCGGCCAGTTGCATAGGTGCAGCTGTTGACAAATTTAGAATTTGTTTGTTTCATATTATTTAATTGACCGGCTTCCGATACAGTAAACCAATTTTTTACCATTGCTTCAACTTGTGTAGTGTTGACCAGGGTCAATAAAATACCATCAGCAATATACGCAGCTTCCAGTGCTTTGGTCAATTATTCATTTTCTTGGGAATATTCACAACAGAAAGTAAAGATTTCTTTCTAGCTACTTGCGAGGAGTACCCATGCATTTTTAAAACTATTGGAACTGCCTTGTGGTTCACAGTCTACTTCCATTCATTTTTTGAATCCGATGTCAATTGTCTCAGGCTCATTTAAAGATTATCGCTGAATTATTTTAAAGTTTTGAATGATCGTGTCTAGTGAGATTCGGTGGTCTGCCTCTGGAGTGCCATAATTCCAGCCTCTTATCTTTTCTGCGCTGTAAATAATATAATGAGTAGTTCTGCTAATTCCTTAGCAGATTTCTCCCTGTGGTAGGTGGATTTTTATTAATTCGTTATCCATGCATTGCAAGAAGCACTAAAATGGCAAGATATGCACTGTTAAAAATGCATTCCTACAATGCATGGCAACGACTCACTTATTCAAAGTTCTTAGAATTGGAAGATTGAAAGAATCGTTAGTTAGCTTCGAGTCTGTATCGAATTGTGTTTGCGTTTTGCAAAGAATTAATTAATAGCGTAATATTTGCAGAATTCTAGTTTTCCTTCTTTTGCCTTTTTTGTTTTTAATTTTTTTTGGATTCTTTGTGTTTTATATTTTTTAAATTATCAATTATATCCGAAAAACGAGAAAGAAGGGCTATCTTCGGCACGCCAAAGATCTAATACCCATGCAGACCCAACCTTTTCATAATGCTCATAGTGCTTTGCCCCTATCTAAGAAGTAGCGGGAAAATAGTAAATGCCGAGTTCGGTCAAGATATCTTGATAAACAAAATGTGTTTTCATAATTTTCTTAATTTTCGACCGATCGTTCCTATGGCAGCTATATGATATAGTGGTCCGATCTTAATAGGATTTTGCATATATATGAGGAGCATAGTAAAACTTATAAATGCCGAGTTTGGTCAAGATATCTTGAAAAAACAATATGTTTTTTCATACAAAAACTAAATTTTCGACCGATCATTCCTATGGCGCTATATAATATAGTGGTCCGATATTAATAGGATGTTGCATATATACGAGAAGCTTAGTAAACCTAATAAATGCCGAGTTTGGTCAAGATATCTTGAAAAACAAAATGTTTTTCATACAAAAACTTAATTTTCGACCGATCGTTCCTATGGCAGCTATATGATATAGTGGTCCGATCCAGCTGGTTTTCACATATGTGCTGCGTGCAACAGAAAGAGGGAGTCCTGCAAAGTTTCATTAAGATAGCTTTAAAACTGAGGGACGAGTTCGCATAGAAACAGATAGACGGACAGACGGACATAGCTATATCGACTCGGCTGTTGATGCTGATTAAGAATATATATTATTATGGGGTCGGAGATGTCTCCGTCTATGCGTTACACATTTCACGACAAAATTATAATACCTTCTGCAAGGGTATAATAAGTTTAAAAAAAAAGTTTTGGTCGGTTATATATACGTTTAACAAGTAAGAGGTTCTGGTCGCGAGCTCCCGACTAGGGGTTACCCTGAACCCTCTTTTTCCAACATCAAATGCATATATATATTCTATTATAGCAGCTATTTATTTTATTATTTACCAAAATTGCCCATAAAATGGGATATCGATATCGATTTTTATCGATTGCTTAGAAACGAATTTCAGGTCTCTAACTCCTCATATAGGTTCTGAGATCCTTGCGTTCATACATACGGACGGACGGATGGACGGACGGACGGACGGATGGACGGACGGACGGACGGATGGACGGACGGACGGACGGATGGACGGACGGATGGACAAACGGATGGACGGACGGACAGACAGACGGATCAAGAATATATATACTTTGTGGGGTCGGAGATGCTTCCTTCTGCCTGTTACATACATTTGGATTTTGCACAAATACAATATACCCTTAACCCATTTTTAATGGGCTCAGGGTATAAAAATTAATTGGTATGATGTTTTCATTTTGCAAACAATTATTTGACAAACTGTATGTACTATTGATAGTGTGGCAAGCCTTTTCATCGAACAAAATCCATTATCTTTGTTACGAAACTGCTTGTTTCTCGATGGGCCGCGCCGGTTGGCTCATCGGTTTCTCTGGGTGTCGGCACAGTTATTTACGATCTCTTGCATGCGGACCTTTCGTTAACTTCAGGTATAAGTGTTTGAGTGTATTCTTATAATTATTGATAATTAATATGGACTTTCATTCTTTTGCAGGTATCTTTGCAGATTATCTGCCTGCATCTATTTACGTTCTTATGCACGTGGACATTTCTTCACCAGGTGCGTTTAATTGTAGCACATTATCATGTTATTGACCTTAGTTTCTAAAATTTCATTTTTCTTACAGAATAATTTTTTTTGATTTTTCAACTTTAAATGAAATAAACGACGAAAATACTGCCAAGGTTATTTTCAGTCAAGAAAAGCAAAAATAAAAACAATGGGAGAGATATCAACACCGATAATTTATGCACCAATGGGGAGCAAGTTTTTTATTTATTTGGCAGACACAATAATCTTTGAGACCTTTCCTTCCCTGTTCGCACTTTCGGAAATTTACTTAAGTGAAACTAGGCGTAAGTATATTATGTATTTAATTTACAAAAAAAAAAAGCTACATTTCGGAAAAATTTGCTCTCTTTCAGGGAGCACAATAAGGAGTCTGCGTCTGACTCTGCCGTTTACTTGGGCGAGGAAGGGCGAAATGGAACAGATTCACTTGGATCTTAGATCCCCGTGGAGAAGGTTGCGCCGATGATCAGTGCGCGGAGTATGGCCGACGGGTTCCATTGATTTGGCAGAGATGAGCCGCTGAGGCAAAGCCGGAACTGGTTTTTACTGCGGGCCTATCTGAACCGAGCACTGGTCTCTTTGTTGCCGGAACCGTGGGTCGTTTCTATTATTAAGTATCTTATTGTTTTTGTGTGTTCGTCACGGGTCGCATGTAAGCTTAATGTTTTGAATTAGTATGTCTCGGAACATTGTTTAAAATAAAGCTTCGTTATTCGCAAAAGAAAATTTCTTGTTTTATATATAAATTTATCTTGTACGCGTCTGCTGGCCGGTAAGATACATTTTTTTTTCAAATATTTGGAGCCGAAATGCATAAAGAAGAATTTAAGCTTAAAGCTTGCTTTAAGCACCTCACGACCCCGTTGACCGCTGATAATGTCGAACGCCCTGCTGCACATTTGGCCAGCAACACAATAGGTGCCGAATTTCGTCACATGTATACATAATGTGTTTATGAGCGAATTGGGCGGCCAATATCAATCGCCCCTTTTGGCGCCGGGGGTCGCAATAAAATGTGCGGCGCTGTGTGCCCAGCTTCACCGCCGTTACTCTGACCCCATGACAAAAGATATCGGCGTGACCGATACTACCGAATGCAATGAACTACGAACAATATCGATCTTGCCGATATGTCAAATGCAAAATATTTTTATGTACGTCAGGGCATAAGTCGGACTTTGACTCATTCTTGTCAAGCACATTGACATTTTGACGCGAAAACTTTCGGCAAATTGGTTTTCTGTTCTGGCTCGTATGTGCTTACACGTATCTTATCGATGCGAACTTTAGATCTTAATATTAGCGTTAGTTCGTTTCTTAATCTGCAAGAGTATATATGCTGATATATCTTACCCCGTAGAGGAAAAGAAAAAGTTTTGCCAATGGCAAATTACTTATGCCCGTTATGTTATTGGTTCATTTAACACGGACTGGCAAAATGCCGGGAATCAGTAGTCAGGTTGAAAGGGGTAATTGGGGTATGTACCCCGGAACTCGTTCTAAAACCATGTATACTATGCCGTATACATACATGGAATAACGTCTACCGATGCCAAAATGTTCCTGACCTTTTAGAACGAGTTGCGTTAAGTCTCGCTCAGCTGAAAGAGTATTTTTTGAACCTTTATTTATTTTACTGCCCATTTTCCCATATTAAGATGACTGAGAATAGTTTTGCTTTTGCCTCAAAGACTTTTACGGAAAGACTCGACTTACTGCGGAATGGCTTTCATTTTTTTTTTTCAGAACCTATTAATGCCCTTGTCACAATGAAACCGAGGTATTCGACGCTTGTCTTGGCAAATTTTGCTTTTTCTTGAGCCACTTTCATGTTGGCTTAAGGACCCAGTCAACGCGTTTGACGTTTTATGCCTTTTTTCTCGACAATGACATTATTGACTGAGACATATCAGATGTACAGAAGTCTCGTTATAAAAGAACTGTTAAACTCTTTAGTCCATCGTTTAATGAATCCAAGTATAACTTTTGCCTTATTAACGATGGTATCTACGTGAAGATTGAGACAGAGTTTAGAATTAAAAAAGAACGCCTAGATCCTTAACTGTTAGTATAAGTTGCAAAAGGGATATTGTCGATTGTATAACAAACAAGACAAGGTGTAGTACGATTAAATGTCATAAACATACACTTTGAACAATTAAGATGCAATTGATTGGTCGAACACCAAAATTGCATAGCGTTCAAATCGTCTAGTAGACGAGAATGATGTAGGGGATTCGTGTATGATAGAATAAGTTTGACATCGTCCGTATGAGTACACGGGCATGTGATATAACAGAGGGAAGATCATTTATATAAAGAGTTAAGAGTAAAGGTCCAAGATGACTACCTTGAGGAACACCAGAAGTAACGTGAACCTGTTTAGATGTAGTCAGCCTCGGCATTACTTTTTGGGTCCTACCTTTTAAATAAGAATTAAAGCAAAAGAATCGGAAGGAAACCTATTCGGTCAAGTTTAAGAAAGTAAGATATCATAATGCACAGAGTCTAACGACTTACTGAAGCCAGTGTAAATGACATCAGTTTGCATTTTCGAAAGGAAAGCATAATTTACCAAGGAAGTAAACTCAAGCAGATTGTTTGTAGTTGACCGATTCTTTACGAATTCATGTTGATTGAACAGGGGAAACAATTGATTTCTAATTTTTCAGATAATTTAGGAATTGCGGAAAGCTTTGCGATGCCCCTATAATTTAGTAAATCAGACTTTCCACCTTTTTTGTGGAGAGGAATGATATAAGATTCTCTACAAAGAGATGGAAAGACAAAATATTCAACGGATAGACTGACAACTTATTTTCAGGACCAGGAAAGTAAGAAGATTTCAAAGAATTTATAACTGAAAGGATGAGAAGAGAGGAGTGTGAATTAATAAGTGTAGAACTAGAAGAAGTAATAGTATAAGAGTAAGAATCATTATTAGGACAGACTGAAGGGTAAGTTGATTGGAAAAATATAGCAAAGAGGTTAGCAGAATCAGAGTCATTGCTAGCTTTACCCATCCCGAGAAAAAAAGCAGATGGCAACCTTGAAGATTTATGCTTCAAGCATTGAGCATTGAGAATTGAGGAGAAAAAAGTTCGACTCCGCTATGGAAACTTAAGCTTTTTAAAATATTTAGATTTCAAATTTTTAAGATTTGACAATCTGGGTGGCTTTAAAGAAGTAGTCGAAGGAATTGACTTGGGAATACACATATGTAAGATATCTAATTTTGGGGTGTTATAAAAAAAATTAATAGCAGTATTTATATCAACCGAGTCATATAAGAAAAACCAATCGGTTGCATAAATAAGCTGATTAAGTAGTAAATAATTTCCTTTGCGAAAAGAACGGCGATCATTGCAATCTCTACAGTAGGATGATAGACATCTTCAGGAAGAGATAAAGGAGGGGACCTAGACGCATTAGAGATAAGATAAGATATTCTATTAAAATGTTTAGAAATTGAATTGATGTTAAATAACGAAAGATCAAGCACGTAGTCTATAAAATCGTGCTGTGCACTCTATAATTTTCAGCAGTGAATAATGACCAAGAGATGTTCGGCATATTCAAATCATCCAACACCAACCATCACATGCGTGATGTATGAAGAAACTTCTTTAATAAAAGTAAAAAAAAAAAAAAAGTTCTGACGGAAACGGAAATTAATACCCCACCACCTCAAGTCGATAATTTCTATGCAAAATAAAATTGTTCAAAAAAACCTGAAAATCAAAAATGGTTAAATTTATAAATGTTTCTGAAAATGCTATTATATTTGGCTGCTATTTTCACTTCTGATAGCGATGCTGGTCAGTTGGAATTTCGCTTGCGATGTTGAGAGCTTGGAAGAGCCTGTGGTAAGGGCCAGCATGAAAGAGTGGGAATGAGAACAGCACTTTACCAATAACTTCTCCCGCTTACCAGCCGGCGAGTATTCAGTGTAACTGCCAATAGAGCAGAGTGCAGAGAGTCAAAAGGCCATGCTTATCTTCGATTTCTAAGTCTTGAACGAAAATTGGGTCGGCATTCCCATCTGAAGGAGCAGTACCAGGCATTCAACAAAGAATTTCTGGATCTGAATCACAGTTGCGAGCTAGTCCAGATATGAGTGGCTGTTGTATATACTTCCTTCCACATCGTTGAGTCTTAAATGATGACAGTAGTATAACCAAGTTGGGAGTTATGTTCAATGGTTTAGCGACATATGGGACCTAATCAACATAATATTATTCCGTGCGGGAAATTCAGCGTTTATGAGCAGGAGTTTTACGTTGACGATTTCATTTCCGGAGCCGACTTAGTTGCTGAAACCAGAAAGAAAATTCGGCAGGCGACCGGGATATTGTCTTTTAAAAACTTTTAGCTTCGAAAATGGTCACTATGGCATAGCTTATGAAGATAGGGAACAGTACTTGAAATTTGATGATGGAAACGACGTCCCAAGGTCCGTGGTCTTATGTGGAATCCAGCGATGGACCAGTTGTTACTTTCATTTGCTGTTATAGATTATGCTGTTAAGCCCTGCAGGCGGTAAGTTCCGTCTATTTTTTGCCCGTTTTGATGATCCTCTTGGACGGTTGGGACCAGTCATAACTAAAGCAAGAATCGTAGTTCAACAGCTTTGTAAGAAAGCTTGCATATTGCACGTGATGCGACCTGGATGCAGCTATGCGGCAGATTTCGCCACATTCCGCATGTATCGTTGCTCAGAATGATGCTCTTCGAAGAAGCTGATGTTGATATCCATGGATTTTGGGATGCTCGTGTGGAGGCCTATGGACCCTGAATCTACTCCTATAGCCACGAGTCGTATCCTTTGCTCCAAGTCTCGAGTTGCGCATCTAAAAACAATGACTGTCCCAAAGCTGGAACTATGGGAAGCAGAACTGATGGCTTATCTGATTCATGAAGTCAAGCGCACAGGAATCGCCAATTCTATTGCTGGTGTGAATCGCCCGTGGTTCAATGTTTTCGTGGCGAATCGTGTGGCCGCCATAGAAGAACTTCTGCCAGTGTGGAGTGGCGATTTGTTCCGACGGGCTGAAACACAGCAGATATAGATGGCCCAACTCCTGCTTATCTACTTTTTCGTCCTCTTGCAGCCATCATCGAGCCAGACTTAACAAAATTAAAATATAACCGCTTCAAGGCATAAAGAGGTGTTTTGGGCTCGTAGGCGCGAGCTAAATGGCGTAAACAAACACATGCGTTGTGGGTCAATCACATGGTGCTCGTCAAGGTTGAAAATCCCATGCGGTAGCCGCTGGTTAGGTAATTTAACCTGATTCCTGAAAAGGATAGAGTAACACGTGTAGTTGTTTTGGGGACTATGTCTGGGATCATCCTAAGAGCCGTGACCAGGATTATGTTTAAACTCCGTCTTTCAACGGGGGGAGCATGGTGAATTTTGCAGTCGCATCGCATTTGAATAAGCGACATTCATGTAAACATAAGAAGAGGTCGTTGTTGATAAAGGCGAAGCGAAGAGCTTTTTCTGAGCCACAGCCAAATAATCTAACAATTAATTTAAATTCGATAAGTGCACATAATTATAACGTAATATTTTGTAAAGCCAAAATTGACTTGTACTTGGCTGTAGTTTGAAAAACAGTTGCTAAAAAACATTAGCAACACAACATTCGGAGGCCCCGGCGAGATTTAACATTGCAGTGCATATCAGAAAAATAAATCAAATGTCAATTTAAAAATGCAATTATTCAAGTGCAACCAAATTATTGTGTCTTGTAAAAATAAGGCTATTGCAAAGTGCTTACAAGTTACAGTTCACAAATTTCGAATGTGCATAATCGCCGCTAGTTGACTTTCACGCTTTCCTTCTTCTTTGACGCGGTCATTACCGGCTCATCTTATAAACCTACGCATGTACATAAGTAGCTGCACAATTTGTCGCGTTTTGATTGCCTACCGTTCTTCAGATAATCAGTTTTGGTGTCTTTATTTAGCTCTTGTGAAAAAATGATGCTAGGCGAGAATGCAAGTAATGTGGAGGCAAACAGGTTTCTTAAGCGCAAGGCGGCAGCAAGTGTACTAAAAGTGATTTATTTAAGGATAAAATTAATAACTCTTGTGTCGTCGACTAAGTCTACCTTTAATTCCGCGCATAACCTGCTAGAGCAGATGAATAGCGATGAAATTGGCAGCAAATTACGCTATTAGGTGACAGCGATGGTTGAAGCTCGGGTTTGCGTAAATATTTAGCGATGTCAATCTAACCCTCCGACTCATTCCTTCGTTCGTCCTGAGAATTCGTAAAACTCAACCGTGATCGTGGCTAACAGAGCACGCTTGCCTAAGCTCAAATTATCAACGTTTGTCGGTGACTACGTTGGATTTGGTTCGATCGTTGGAGTTTTCCAGTGCAAATTATCGTGTGGCTCTGGCTATTCTTTATATAAGATTTACTAATTAAAGTCTTCTTTTCCAGGCACACATCAATGAGATTCTTGGGATCAAGATGGTAGATGCGAGGTCGGCAAAGGTTAGGGAATGTGCACTATGCCATGTCATCCTATATGACCAATTCTCAGGTGGGCAAATCCAACAATAACACTAACTACAGCAAAACAATGCTTTGTCAAGAATAACCAAAATGGGTGCGGTTCTTGTCACGGGATCTTCACCCCATCTCCATCCCTTCGGCAAAAGAGGTTAAGAAACTGGCCCCTTGATATAACTGCCTAAGAAAGGAAGATCAAACTTGGTATTTCAGTAGTAGTCATTATTGTACTTTTGGAGTAAAGCATATACCTACCCTGCTGAATTTTAATACATCATCAGAAGCTAATGCGTCGACACCATCACGTAGATCGGCTGATTTGAGCGTCACCCTTTCGGCACACTCTCTCTCCACTACCTCTCTTGCTGTCCAAGGCCTTCAGTCGGGCATTGTGCTCTTGGCAACGGAGACACGAGCGTCTCTACTGAAGGGACAGCTGTAAGGATTCATATGAGGTCAACATCCTCAGATTATTCAGCCACCTTTGATGCTCTTCTGGCTCCAACAATCACCGACGGGCAGCGTTCAACAAACCACAGCGGGTCGATCTTTTGATTGTGCTTTTACCAGGATTACCTCTTCTGCCAATAACTTCTCCCGCTTACACATTCTGATGTCCGAGTAAATTTGTCTAATAGTTATTTTCAATGCATCCTGTGGAGGGACTTGCCTCCGAAGGCAATCGGAATCTTTGAATTGGATACAGTAAGATGCAGGACCAAATCACCATTATTCCTGTTCGAATTCGTACTACACCAGTTTGCTTTTGATGAGCATGATGCATTTCCAATTGGATCGGATGCCGTTATGCAGGACTTTTCAAGCTTCGAAAGTGAAAGTGGGAGATATGCGGCAGTTTTCCACATTCGGCATGTATTGTTTCCCAGAGTAATGCTCTTCGAAAAAGCTGATGTTGAAATCCAGGGATTTTGCGATGCCAGTGTGGAGGCCTATGGAGCCTGAATCTACGTGGTGGCCAGAGCTCCTATAGCCACGAGGCGTATCCTTTGCTCCAAGTCTCGAGTAGCGTCGTTAAAAACATTGACTGTCCCAGCTGTGTCTGCTGACAGGCTTCCAGCGGAGGGAGTATGTTGGATCTGCACCAGCTACTTCAAATCAGGTAAGCAAACATTCATGTTAACATAAGAAGAGATCGTTTTCTTAGTGTAGTGAAGCAGCTGTTTGTTGAAAACTTTGTTGACAAGCTTCTCTTGCCTACTAAATTGCATATCCTTTTTTTTCTATAACACACTTGATCGTTTGATCGAGGCGAAGCGTAGGACTTTTCTGAGCCACAGCCAAATAACTTTAATAAACTAATTAAAGGTACTGTGAAAGTAGTATTCAAAACTTAAAAACGTCAGTCATGATTAATATCATAACAAAAATGTTAGCATACAATTTAAACGAATTCTTCCATATATTTATATATTTCTACACAATTATATAAATATATGTTGCCTTACGCTTAAGCGCATACTTCCCACATATATGAAATTCACACACTCACAAATAAGAAAACATATAAAACAAAGATTTTTAACCACACAGCCAGCTCGATCGTGCAGGACCCGCCTACGCAACGTTTCGGTTCCAAAAAAAGCGGTGACGGCCGACAAGAGAGATCATTTTGTTTGAAAATGTTTGCCAAGTTGCGGGCTCGCCGAACCTTGTCCCGCAACGGTCAATCAATAAATGGAATTAAACATTAAATGTGTTCTACATGTTAGACGCGAACTAACACTTTTGGCCCGAACAGGTCACTAATTCATGCTGCCGCACGTCAGATACTGTCGCAGTTGAGGAAAAAATATGTGCTTATATTATATATACAATGCTTACTAACTCTAATGTATAAAACCATGCTTCAGGTTAACTGCAGTGCGCTCCAGCAGTGCGCATCCAGAGACTGATTACAGTAGTCACAAATTGAATAATTCATAAAAACAATTTCACTGATATAATTCTACGAATTTTAATCTGCTCCTGAAACTATATTTCACACTAGCTGCAAAACGCATTAGCTTGAAATTACACTTGCAGTCCACAGTCTAGATAACATAATTGCGTCTATACATAAAACACTTACGTCCACATATACGTTATATAAATATAAGGTAGATTTCATTTCACCATCAAATTCCAAGATCAAATACTAGTTTGAACGACCCTAGGGAACATATAGGCGAATCAGAACAAACAGAAGTCACGGCATTAAGTACTAAAACATTGACATTGAATTCAGGATCAATCCCATCCAACTAAGTAGCTTCTAATACTAACTCTATGGATATCTTCTTTAAAATTCCCTATTTTTCCCAACTAACAACGGAAATTCTAAAGCATCAAGTGAATTTACAACAAACGTTGAGGAAATCTTTTTATTTATCAGAGGTCCAGATCAGATTTTATATGGACATTTCTTATTGAGATCAATTAGTAACAAGATTGAAATAATGGCATACGATGCCTTACACGCATTAGGAACTAAATTGAATTGGGAATTTTGTTCATGCAAAAGAGAAGAACCGAATTTGATATAATATACGAAATGTGTGGACTAAAAAAATAACGAGTCTGGTTAATAGACTTTTACGAGTCTTCTGAGATGAAAATTATCGTATGCAAATTGACCGAGACCAAAGATTTGAAACCATAACTGATTAAAATAAAGAAGAAGCTAACTTCCATGCAACTTATAAAGAGGCCATTTTCATAAATGATGAGTAGCTCAGGTGGAGCTAAATTCAAACGAACAGCAAACCAAAAAAGAAATAAGAGACACAACAATTTAAATCACAGCAACGAACCCAATAGTAACAACTAAAGAAACCATGAAAGAAACCCAACACGTTCCGCGTGTAATGCCAAAACCAGACAAATTGTTTGGCAATGAGTAATTATTGCAGAGATATGACAGACCTACACTTCATAATATCCAAGAATCGAGAAAAAGAAGGTCAATACGCTTTACTTCATTACATTGACAAACAGACAATTTTTCATAACAGGGCTTTGAACAACAGACAGTACACAGAAGCACAGTAAAACATGGGTTATCCCTACCGCTTATTAGTAAATTCCTTATTGACTCAGGGGTAACATTCTCTGTTATTAACTCAAAATTGCTTACTCAATTTAACCACGTAGACTTAAAAACCTATTTTAATAAGAACTACAACTAATTGAGATTATTCAGGGCAACGTTCTGAAAGCAAAATACAAATACAACAATATTGTATAGAGCAAAGAATGTTACAACACAAAAGCCGAATTTTCAACAACCATCAGACTCTTTCCGAAAAGTCATTTTTATAAATAATATTAAATTCAAGAAGATCTGGTAATTTCGGGCGGGTTATACAACGCCTTGAACAAAAGTCTCTTAAACAAAAAGTCTGCCTAGATACCCAGCTACAAATGCAAAAATTTTGTGAAGACCAACAGATCATCTTAACTCAAAACAAAAACAAGCCGAAAATTTCCAGGATTATTTTATGGTGACAAAATAAAGACAATTGACAACATACCATTTCACAGCAGACCATTCAAATATAGCCCGAAACTAAGATATAGAACGAAACTAAATTCAAAGACAAAATACAAGAAAGTTAGACCAAAAAGATATTCTCCATGCAGGGGTCCAGTATTCTTAGATTTTGATAAACTGGATGATTCTTGGGGGAAAAACTTGAGAATTGTAGTGGACTGTAGAAAACTGAAAGTAAAAACAATTAAGTACAAGTATCCAAAACCAATACAAACGAACTATTAAACAAGATTAGTAGATAGATAGCGTTCGATTTAGCAAGTGGATAGCATCAATTTGAGATGAATCCCAAATATACAGCAAATGCCGCAATCTTAATAGAGAGCGGTCACTTCGAATTCATAACAATGCCTTTCGACTTAACCCCGGCCACCTTCCAGTACAATGTACTGGCTGAGCTCACTGACAAAAGTTGCCTCATCTATATTGATGATGATTTTTTCACCTTTCAGGAATACATTAACGATTTAAGGATAAAATTCAACTCTACTGAACGCAAATTATAAAAAAAAGAAGAAAGTATTACTTGGGATTGCCTTTCAGACCACGGGATACAACCCAACACTCAAAAATGAGAAAGTATCAAAGCAAAGCCAAGACAAAATTTAAGTCACTCCTCAAACTGTTGGGCTATTATAGGAAAACTGTTAAGGACTTTTCTCAAATCCGTACACAGGAAATAACACGCAAAGCTACAAGTGTAACTAGATACGATTATATAATCAGCACTCAACTGTACAAAATGCAATGTTGGCCATAATATGGTCCACTCTACAATTTAGACATTACATTTCGGCCAAATAGTAGCCAATCTTAGACCCCTAACCTGGATCATGAGGCTTAAGGAACCCAGAAAACGACTATGAAGTAATCTATAAAAAAGGGATCAAAATACAGTGGCCGAGCCGAATTTTTGCAGATTTAATAAGAAGAATTATTTCAAAACAGTGAAAGTCCATTAACTCCATAAGATTTGCACAATTCTCAGACGCAATAAGCACAACCATTAAAGGAGCCTATTTAGAAATATATCAGCAGCTCAGAGCTACATAAAGTAAATATATGCAGCACATTACTTGAAGACATAAACGACAATCAAACACAAGAACGCAGAAAACAAGATAAGCAATATAATTAAAGCCTAACCACCTAAACATAACTATTTATTTCCTGTATTTACGACAAAAGATATCTAAAAATATTTATAATGCACCATTTGTCAAACACTAAAGTATGCCAGGCGAATACATAAGATCACATTTATTTCAAGAAACTGAGGATCTAGATAGGCCAATGCACACGATACAAAGGCCTGAAAGCTAGAAACAGCATAAGCATAACATGTAGAGTAAATGAGACAATTGTAATTGAGGAATAAATACGCAACAAAAGAATGAGAAATTATCAGGTGACGACGACGATATACTACCATGAGAAACATTGACAGCATACAATAATGCAATTAATTCTGCAACAAGCATATAACAAACTAACTGTTCTCAGGAAAAATCCATATTTTCGAAACAACAATTAAAGTTAAATTCGAACACGAATTAAACGCCGAACTACTGAACAGCCACACCAATAATTGAGCATTAAAAACAAAAAAAAGGAATTTAAAATATCTGCACAGACAACAGCAACTCTTGCGCTTTGCGCTAGATGCCACAAACACGAGGCCAGCCAAAACACGTTTTCTTTAATACCTTTTATGCTCCAAAACCAATTTTGATGAAATTTTCAACATTAGATCTTATTGAAATATATATATTTCTGTATTCTTAATAGTCATTTAATTTGTGACTTAAATTGATGGGCAGTAAAATTGGTTTATTTACTTGATTTATAGCTATCGATTGCTTGATAAAAGGACTGCGCGGGCCCTAGGAGGTCGCTAACTCTTGATGATTCTGCTGTCCTTGCGTTTATTCATACGGTCGGAGAGACGGACAAACAGACGGACATGGCTGCATCGGCTCGCCTATTGATGCTGATCAAGAATATATATAATTTATGGCGTCGGAGATACTTCCTGCTGCCTGTATACTTTCACCCATATTTAAAGGGTTTAGAGTATAAAAACCCAAGGCCAAGATAATATAGAGAACAAAAAATAACGATTCACAACCAACTGATTTATCTAATTAGTACTGACAGATTTTCCCAATTAACAGAGAAGAGAATTTAATTTTCACTTTCACGTCAAGATCGTTTTTATATCTAAATAAAAAACAAGTAAGGGGTTCTAGTCGGAAGCTTCCGACTAGGGGATATCCTGAACGCTCTTCAACATTAAATGTATATATATATTCTATTTTAGAAGCTATATGTCAAGTTTGGTGACTCTAGCTCTTATTATTTACCAAAATTGCCCAAAAAACAGGATATCGATATCGATTTTTATCGATTGCTTGGAAACGGAGTAAGTTATTGATTATCGGAAACAAACTCGATCTGTGCAGGCACTAGGAGCACCTACATCTAAGATTTCAGTCTCTAGCTCTTATAGGTTCTGAGATCCTTGCGTTCATACATACGGACGGATAGACAGACGGACATGGCTAGATCGACTCGGCTAGATCGACTCGGCTATTGATGCTGATCATAAATATATATACTTTATGGGGTCAGAGATGCTTCCTTCTGCCTGTTACATTCATTTGGATTTTGCACAAGTACAATATACCCTTATACCCATTTTAATTGGGTTCAGGGTATAATAACAAAAAGTGTGCAACTTAAGTTGAATGATGGGTCTAGCCATCAGTACATAATTAAGAGAATGTCCGGTATCAGTCGTCGCTGAGCCATTCAACACAACACGACCCAATTTTTGTCCAAGACTTATAACTCGCCGAAAGGCCTGATCTTTAGACTCTCCTAGCAGCCCTGCACTCCGCTTCAAAGGCAATCCCAATGAATACTCGTCGCGTGGTAAGCGGGAGAAGTTATCGGCAAAGTGCTGCTCGCGTTCCTACTCTATTTCGCTGTCTTTATCACAGGCTCTTCTCAGCTCACAACTTTCCCAAATCGCTAAGCCAAATTATCCAGACGAACGTCCAACTGACCAGCATCGCTATCAGGAACGAGTCTGGCACCCAAAAACGAGGTAATGCGCAGTCTCTCTAAACCCCCGCTCACGACACAGCCAAGACGAGTTTTCTGCAGAACAGGTTATCCTGGCAAAAGCACTATTTGCCTAACAGATAAAAGCTTGTTGAAGAGGCTCGCTCCAATCAATATATCGAACCGCTGTGGTATGTTGAACGCAGGACCAGCCAACCATATGCTCAAAGGGATTTTCCAATTCGAAGTATGGATGTTGAAGATAGGCTGCCTGTCGGTGATTGTTGGAGCCACAAGAGCATCGAAGGTGGCTGAATAATCTAAGGATGGTAACTTCACGTGAATGCTAACAGTTGATCCCTCAGTGGAGCTCGAGTCTCCGTGGCCAAGAGCACAACACCAGAATGAAGGCATTGGTCAGCAAGAGAGGTAGTAGAGTGAGAGTGTGTCGAAATGGTGAAGCTCAAATCAGACGATGTTTGTGATGTTGTCGCCCCATTAGCTTCTCTGATGTATTAAAATGCAGCAGGCTATGATGCTTTCCTCCAAGTGTACAAAAATGACTACTACTGAAATACCAAGTTTGATGTTCCTTTCTTAGGCAGTTCTAACAAGGGGCCAGTTTCTTAACTTCTTTTGCCGAAGGGATGGAGATAAATTTCCGAATTTATTACATGTGAAGATCCCGTGACCAGATGCATCAGAAGAACCGCACCCATTTTGGTTATTCTTGACAAAGCATTGTTTTGCTGTGGTTAGTGTTATGGTTGGATTTGCCCACCTGAGAATTGGCCATATGGGTTGACATGGCATGGTGCACGTTTTCTAGCCTTTGACTACGCCCTTCCACAAATGTGAAGAATTCATCGGCTGTCAGGACTTAGTCAATGCCTGCGACCTCCTCCCATTTGGTCTGAGTCTGGGTGTCCAGCTTTTGAAGCACCGTGTGCAGTTTTATGCATCATGAAATTTGCTCAAAACTGCCCAAAGTCTGCAACGCACGCGTATGCGAATTGACCTGGTTCGAGAACCCACGCAGTTTTAAAGCCGACCGCGAGGTCGCATCTACCCTCTTGATCACAAGAATCTAAGCGGTTAGTCAGAACACCAAATCTGATTAGCTGAAGGACGGTAGGCAAACAAAACGCGACAAATTGTCCAGTTACCTCTGTACAAGCGTATGTATATATGTATGATGAGCCGGGAATGACCGCACCAAAGGGAAAGCGCGAAAGTTAACAAACGGCGTATATGCATATGCTGTAAATTGTAAGCGCTTTGCAATAGCCTAATTATTACAAGGCACAATAATTTGTTTGCACTTGCTTATTTTCTGCAATGTTAAATCTCGGCAGGGCTTCTATATGTTGAGTTGCTAATGTTTTTTAGCAACTGTTTTTGAAACTAAAGCCAAGAACAGGCCAATTTTAGCTTTTCAAGATAACACTTAATAATATTTTAAGATCTTAAATTATTTGTAAGACTATTTGTTTGTGGCTCAGAAAAAGATTTTTGCTTTGCCTTGATCAACCACGTGTACAATAGAAAACCAGTAATAGGTTCTAGTCGGCAGCTCACAACTACGTAATACCCTGAACCCTACTAATCCAACACCAAATAAATTACATAAAAGTACCCTTGGCAGGGTTCGAACTCGCAACTGGCCGCATTATTTGCTATCAACTCTACTCAACAGCCACACCAGCACAAAAAAAAAACTTTTACCGGTAGAGCTCGAACTCGCGACACACCGCACCATCTGCTATTCCTCTACTCAGCAGCCACAGCAATACTAAAGAACGAGTAGCAAATTACTAATTGGCGGTCAACGGAAAACGAACTCGCCAAAAAAATCTGAAGCACCCGTAAAAAGTGTGACGCGCAAAATAATATCGCGAAAAAGAGTAAAAAATCGCTGACAGCAGCGTTGGATCATTATAGTCAGCTGCTCATTTTTACTTAAGAACTCTGAACCAAGTAAATGGCATGTTTAGCGAACTTTGCTGTCAAGTCAGTCAGAACGAATCAATTTAATATTATTTACAAAAAAAAAATGTTTAAAGAAAAAATAAATAATATAATAGAAATTAAAAGTAAGTAAGCGTAAAATATTGTATAAAAATGTATTAAAACTTCTATCGACAGTCCAAAGCATTACTGTTTTTCCGTATTACTGTTGGTTCGGCTTTAATTTATGAGCCTTTTAGAACACGCGAAAACAAGCACATGGCAACAGTTACGCGAAATCTTAGACAAGGCGACTTCTGCAGCCAAGCGGCGCGCGCCGTGTGCAACATTTTTGAAAGATACAACGGCATCTCAAGTCACTACCAAGCCGTTATTATAATGAGGAGCCAAATCAGGGTTCCGCAGTGCTGGCCTTAATAAATACAGTCAAAAATCTTAGGCCATTATTGTATGCCTTGATTTTACAACCAATGATAGGCGCACCATCCACGTCACAGGACAAGAGATGGGTACACTCAGGCAGGGTAGTTTAACCATCCTACAATACTGCGACGAGGTAGAAGAGAAGTTGACCTTGCCGACAAATAAGGCAAACATGTCTTACGACAGGGCAAATTATTTTTTTATTTATTAATGGTCGACAATATGAGTGTCTTCCTCATTATTCAAAATATTATATAAAAGATAATTATATGCTAAAAGCCTAGTTAATGAAAACAATTTTCTAAATAGCATCACCGACGAATGGAGGTGTTTTATTTGCCAGTCCGGCCAGCTGTGCATCTTTTCAAAGCTAATTTTGTCAGTGACGCTATTAGAGCCAACATATAAGCAGAAGAAAATACAACAAATAGGAACAAAGAAAGTTAGAAGATTGTTAATGAAGTACAGAAATGTAAGTTAGATAAAGAGTGTTAAGTAGATGGGACAAAGAGAAAAGTAATGAGAAATCACCGACCCGGTGGGGGAACATTTTTTCAGCCTGTCCGGTAAGCTATGCCCCTGCTCATAGCTGGGAATGGTCAGCGAAGGTTTCCTGAAAGCAACGATTTTATTAGGGGTAGAGAATGTTCGGTAGAGAAAACGTGATGCAAACTATAAGATTTTACATTGCATGCGAAAATGATTGCGCATAGCGTAGTCTGTTGTTCACGTAGATAGGAATAAGGGGCGATAATTTCTGGTTGGTCTAGCCGGAACAGAGAATTGAAGAAGTCCTAGCAGAAAAGGAGAATCTATGTCGTCAATAATCAACTTATTTAGGACAACACCGAGAATTGTCCAACGGTTGGTTAACGACGGAAGGTTAAGACAAAGCAGCCTGCTGAAGTAGGATGGCAACCGAAGATTAGTGTCCCAATTTAAACCTTCTGAACAGATTCAATACGATCCTGGCTATTGGTATACTGCGGAGACCAGATGCAAGTGCAGTATTCAAGGATAGGGCGAACAAGAGAGATGTACAGAAGTTTTGTTATAAAAGGATCATTAATCTCTTTAGACCATCGTTTAATGAATCCAAGGACACCTCTCGCCTCATTGACGATGGTATGTGAAGATTGACACAGAATTTAGAATCAAAAAGAACGCCTAGATCCTTAACTGTTAGTATACTTTGCACAGGGATATTTTCGATTGTATAACTGACAAAATAAGGTGTATTACGGTTAAATATCATAAACATACACTTTGAACAATTAAGATACAATTGATTGACCGAACACCAAAGTTGCATAGCGTTCAAATCGTCTTGTAGACAAGAACGGTGTAGGGGATTAGTGTATGATAGAATAAGTTTGACATTGTCCGCATACATGAGTACACGGGCATGTGAATTAACAGAGGGGAGATCATTTATAAAAAGAGTAAAGAGTAAAGGTCCAAGATGACTACCTTGAGGAACGCCGGAAGTAAAGTGAACCCGTTTAGAGATAGTCAGCCTCAGAATTACTCTTTGGGTCCTACCTTTTAAATAAAATATAATCCAAAGCAAAAGAGACGGAGGGAAACCTATTCGGTTAAATTTAAAAAGTAAACTTTCATGGTGCACAGAGTCAAACGCCTTACTGAAGTCGGTGTATATGGCATCAGTTTGCATTTTCGAAAGGAAATCATCATTTACCAAGGAAATAAACTCAAGCAGTCGCAGTTGGTCACAGTTGACCGATTCTTTACGAATCCATGTTGAACAGGGGAAACAACTGATTTGCAGAAATGCTGCAAATTCGAAGTGATTATTTTTACAAATTATTTAGGAATAGCGGACAGTTTTGCAATGCCCTGTAATTTTGTATAACAGACTTCCCACCTTTCTTGTGAAGAGGATTGATATAAGATTCTTTCCAAAGAGATGGAAAGACAGACAATTGGGTGACCTTTGCCAGAAATTCAGTGAAGATGCACTACGGGTATTCATATCTGGTCTAAATCGCAACTGGACAGACGTCTTATATGCAACTCAGCTACTTAATTTACCTTCAGCATTGGAGAAGGCTCAGGAATTGGCATACGACAGGTATGCCTTCGCCGCTAAGTTCGCTAGGGCCCTAGAAGAAAAGGCAATCAAGGTTGATTAGCATCCCCAATACCAGCAGCAAAAGGACAATTGAAAAGCCCGGCAGGGGGGTCAACGTCAGTCCGATGTGCCACAGGCAAAGCACAGTAAAACCGGCCAGTCTGAGCCCTATTACAAAAAGCGTTTCGGTTCGGGTAAGCTTAGCGTGCAAGGTCGAACACCTCAGACCACATAGCCGACCAAAGGAGGCCAAGGGTAGATAACATTACTCCCAGGGCTTATAAAACCGAGGAGGCGTACAACGAGTCCGCCGCCGAGGCACTCACTGAACTCGAAACTGAAATCCACCCAGAATACGACAGTCATAATGTCAATTGTTTTTGGGGTATGATATTTTTGATCGATACACACGCGTCCAAGAATTATATCAAGCCTCAGATGTAGATACCCCGCTTGCTATACACTCCATTCACGGCTCCAAAAACATAAAGAAAACATATTTGTTGAGAGTGTTTGGTGTGCTCGTTGTGTATACGTTTAACGTATTGTATATGTTTGACGGGATAATTGGCCTTGACCTGCTGACACAAGTGGGGGCTGTCCTCTGTCTGAAAAATAACGTGATACAAATCGCTTCTGTCTCCGAAGCGAGTCAATATCACAGGTGGCCGCTCCTCCAGTAATTAAGATAAGCTTCTTAAAAAGGTAATTTATTTATTTATTTATTTATTAATGGTCGACAAAACGAGTGTCTTTCTCATTATTCAAAAGATTGTACAATAGAATTATATGCTAAAAGCCTTGTTAAAGGATACAATTTTCTAAATAGCATCACCAACCGATGGAGGTGTTTTATTTGCCAGTCCGGCCAGCTGTGCCCCTTTTCACAGCTAATTTTGTCAGTGACGCTATTAGAGCCTACATCTAAGCAGAAGGTTGTAAGTAGGAATAAAGTGATCTCAAGAGAAATTAAAAATAATCTTAATTTGCTATGTTAATAAAGAAAATACAATAAATAGGAAAAAAGAAAGTAAGAAAATTGTTAATAAAGTAAAGTAATGTAAGTTAGATAAAGAGTGTTAAGTAGATAGGACAAAGAGAAAAGTAATGGGAAATCACCGACCCGGTGGGGGAAAATTTTTCAGCCTGTCCGGCTAGTTATGCCCCTGTTCATAGCTGGGAATGGTCAGCTACTTCCCGAAGGTATGCTGAAAGCAACGATTTTATTAGGGGTTGAGACAGTTCGGTAGAGAAAACGTGATGCAAACTATTATAATCTTTACATAGCACGCGAAAAGAATTGTGCATAGCGTAATCTGTTGTGCACGTAGATAGTAATAAGGGGCGATAATTTCTGGTTGGTCTAGCTGGAACAGAGAATTGAAGACGCCCTAGCAGAAAAGGAGAATCTATGTCGCCAATAATCAACTTATGTAGAAGGACAACACCGAGAATTGTCCTACGGTTGATTAACGACGGAAGGTTGAGAAGAAGCAGTCTGCTGGAGTAGGACGGCAACCGAAGATTAGGGTCCCAATTTAAACCTCGTAAGGCAAAAAGCAGATATTGCTTCTGAACAGATTCAATACGATCCTGGCTGTTGTTATACTGTGGAGACCAGATGCAACAGCAGTATTCAAGGATAGGGCGAACAAGAGAGATGTACAGAAGTTTTGTTATAAAAGGATCGTTAAACTCTTTAGACCATCGTTTAATGAATCCAAGTACACCTTTTGCCTTATTAACAATGGTATCTATATGAAGATTGAAACAGAGTTTAGAATCAAAAATAACGCCTAGATCCTTAACTGTTAGTTACGTTGCAAAGGGATATTGTCGATTGTATAACTGACAAGATAAGGTGTAGTACGATTAGATGTCATAAACATACACTTTGAACAACTTAGATGCAATTGATTGGCCGAACACCAAAGTTGCATAGCGTTCAAATCGTCTTGTAGACAAGAATGATGTAGGGGGTTAGTGTATGATAGATAAAGTTTGACATCGTCCATACATGAGTACACGGGCATGTGATATAACAGAGGGAAGATCATTTATAAAAAGAGTAAAGAGTAAAGGTCCAAGATGACTACCTTGAGGAACACCAGAAGTAAAGTGAACCCTTTTAGAGGTAGTCAACCTCAGTATTACTCTTTGGGTCCTACCTTTTAAATAAGAATTAATCCAAAGTAAAAGGGACAGAGGGAAACCTATTCGGTTAAATTTAAAAAGTAAACTTTCATGGTGCACAGAGTCAAACGCCTTACTGAAGTCGGTGTATATGGCATCAGTTTGCATTTTCGAAAGGAAAGCATCATTTACCAAGGAAGTAAACTCAAGCAGATTGGTCGTAGTTGACCGATTCTTTACGAATCCATGTTGAACAGGGGAAACAACTGATTTGCAGAAATGCTGCAAATTCGAAGTGATTATTTTTTCAAATAATTTAGGAATAGCAGACAGTTTTGCAATGCCCCTGTAATTTTGTATATCAGACTTCCCACCTTTCTTGTGAAGAGGAATGATATAAGATTCTTTTCAAAGAGATGGAAAGACAGAAGTTTCAAGGGATAGATTAAAAAGCTTTAGCAATGGATAAAAAAGGGAAGAACTACGCTCCTTGAGTAGACAACTAGGAATATTGTCCGGCCCAGGAGAGTAAGAAGATTTTAATGAGTTTATAGCTAATAGGAGAGAGGAGTGTGAAATAATGGGGGGAGGTATAGAACTAGCGGAAGAAATAGTATAAGGGTAAGAATTAGTATTAGGACAGACTGAAGAGTAAGTTGATTGGAAAAAATTAGCAGAGGTTGGCAGAATCAATGTCATAGCTTTATCCATCCCAAGAAAATAAAGAAGATGGCAAACTTGAAGATTTTCGCTTCAAGTTTACAAAATTATAAAACTGTCTCGGATTTCGGGCGAATTGTCTTTTACAACGAATTAGATAATTCTCATAGCATTGAGAATTAAGAAGAAAGAAGTTCGACTTGGCTATGGAATATTTAGCCAAGTCTGTACACGAACCAGACTTTTTGAACTTTTTAAAATATTTGGATTTTACATTTTTTAGATGTGATAATCTGGGAGTAAACCAGGGTGGTTTTGAAAAAGTGGTAGATAACAAAAAGGCTTTCGCTGATTCTTATGAGTTCTGTCGACAGATAATGATCCTATATATTCGAAATTTTTGATTTTGTCGTATCCGAAATAAACAACTTGCTGAAGAATGGCATAATCAGCAAGTCAAGCTCGCATATTAAAATGAAAAAAATTGGTCTATAGGTAAAGGTCGAAAAAAATGTCCATCCAGCTGAGATAAGCTCGAATCCGGAGTGCGGCTACAAAACAAAGCGAAATATCCCTGTCGTACATCATCGAGACGACAGAGAAACGTATAAATTGCTTTATGAATGCGATTATTCTAGATGACGCGCTTCCCATTGAAAAGATAATAAATTTTACTTGGTGAAAAGACTAACTGCCGAATTTTATCATGTCGCGCTCATAGAGCCGCACAGAAAAACGTTAGACAGGTTATGTCTGACTACTATCAAAAATGACAAGAATTGCGAATGAGATGGCCCTAAACTGCAAAATTTGTTCACAACCAAATTACGACAGGCACCCAAAAAAGCAAGAGCCCATGTTACGCATGGGATGACATGGCATGCTGCACGTTTTCTAGCCTTTGACTACGCCCTTCCAGAAATGTGAAGAATTTATCGACTGTTAGCACTTAGTCAATGCCTGCGACCTCCTCCCATTTGGTCTGAGTTTGGGTGTCCAACTTTTGGAGTACCGTGTGCAGTCTTATGCATCATGAAATTTGCTCCAACCTGCCCAAAGTTTGCAACGCACGCGAATTGACCTGATTTATAAAGACGACCTAGCATCTACCCTCTTGATCACAAGAATCTAAGCGGTAAGCCAGAACACCAAATCTGATTAGCTGAAGGACGGTAGGCAAACAAAACGCGACAAATTGTGCAGTTACCTCTGTACAAGCGTATGTTAGTATGTATGATGAGCCGGGAATAACCGCGCCAAAGGGAAAGCGCGAAAGTTAACAAGCGGCGTATACGCATATGCTGTAAATTGTAAGCGCTTTGCAATAGCCTAATTATTACAAGTCACAATAATTTGTTTGCACTTGCTTATTTTCTGCAATGTTAAGTCTCGGCAGGGCTTCTATATGTTGAGTTGCTAATGTTTTTTAGCAACTGTTTTTGAAACTAAAGCCAAGAACAGGCCAATTTTAGCTTTTCGAGATAACACTTAATAATATTTTAAGATCTTAAATTATTTGTAAGACTATTTGTTTGTGGCTCAGAAAAAGATATTTGCTTTGCCTTGATCAACCACAAACAAGTGTGTAATAGAAAACAAGTACGTAATACCCTGAACCCTCTTAATCCAACACCAAATAAATTACATAAAAGTTCCCTTGGCAGGGTTCGAACTCGCAACTGGCCGCATTATTTGCTATCAACTATACTCAACAGCCACACCAGCACAAAAAAAAAACTTTTCCCGGTAGAGCTCAAACTTGCGACAGACCGCACCACATGCTATTCCTCTACTCAGCAGCCATAGCATACTTAAGAACTTATGAGAAAAAAAAAAAAAAAAAAAAAATTAAATAGCTATACAGAAAAAAGTCGCAGTTACCATGCTGTTAGAATGCGAAGCAGTCGCGCATGAATATGTGTGTACAATTATACAGAAATACTTGAAGCATTCGCTAGCTGTCCCATCCTGCGCATTTGAGTTACGTATAACTTTGGTTTTTTCTTAACCGATCTGTATGAAATTTTCTACAGTACATCTTATTGTACCATACAATATTTGTGTATTCTGAAAAAGTCAATTGCAATTTGTATTGGGCTATAAACTTGATTTAAAGCGCTGGGGTGGTAGCGGGGAGGTGGCGATAGGTATAAAATGAAAGATACTTGACATATATATAATGTTCTAGAAGCAATATATCATGTTTGGTGACTCCAGCTCTTATTATTTGCCCAATTTTTTCAAAAAACAGGATGTCGATATCGATTTTTATCTATTACTTGGAAACGGAGTAGGTTATCGATTATGGGAAACAAACTCGATCTGCGCAGGCACTAGGAGGACCCACATCTAAAACTATATGTACAAAAAAAAAATATATTTTACGAAAAAATAAATAATATAATAGAAATTTAAAGTAAGTAAGCACAAAATATTGTATAAAAATGTATTAAAACTTCTATCGACAGTCGAAAGCCATACTGTTTTTCCGCATTACTGTTGGTTCGGCTTTAATTTATGAGCCTTTGCGGGAACGAAAACGACGAAAGTTTACAAGTACGCTTACAAAACTTCAAAATTAGAACACGCGAAAACAAGCACATGGCAACAGTTACGCGAAATCTTAGACAAGGCGACTTCTGCAGCCAAGCGGCGCGTACAACATTTTTGAAAGATACAACGGCAGCTCATATCACTACCAAGCCGTCATTATAATGAGGAGCTAAATCAGGGTCCCGCAGTGCTGGCCTTAATGAATACAGTCAAAAAATGTTAGCCCATTATTGTATGCCTTGATTTTGCATACAATGATAGGCGCCCCATCCACGTCACAGAACAAGAGATGGGTACGCTCAGGCAGGGTACAATCCATCCTACAATACTGCGACGAGGTAGAAGAGAAGTTGACCTTGCCGACAAATAAGGCAAACATGTCTTACGACAGGGAAACTTATTTATTTATTTATTTTTTATTTATTAATGGTCGACAATACGAGTGTCTTCCTCATTATTCAAAAGATTATATAAAAGATAATAGAATTATATGCCGACGAATGGAGGTGTTTTATTTGCCAGTTCGGCCAGCTGTGCATCTTTTCGAAGCTAATTTTGTCAGTGACGCTATTAGAGCCTACATATAAGCAGAAGAAAATACAATAAATAGGAAAAAAGAAAGTAAGAAGATTGTTAATGTAGTAAAGAAATGTAAGTTAGATAAAGAGTGTTAAGTAGATGGGACAAAGAGAAAAGTAATGAGAAATCACCGACCCGCTGGGGGAACATGTTTTCAGCCTGTCCGGTAAGCTATGCCCCTGCTCATAGCTGGGAATCGTCAGCGACTTCCCGAAGGTATGCTGAAAGCAACGATTTTATTAGGGGAAGAGAAAGTTCGGTAGAGAAAACGTGATGCAAACTATTAGATTTTTTACATAGCACGCGAAAAGGATTGTGCATAGCGTAGTCTGTTGTACACGTAGATAGGAATAAGGGGCGATAATTTCTGGTTGGTCTAGCCGGAACAGAGAATTGAAGAAGTCCTAGCAGAAAAGGAGAATCTATGTCGTCAATAATCAACTTATGTAGAAGGACAACACTGAGAATTGTCCAACGGTTGGTTAACGACGGAAGGTTAAGAAGAAGCAGCCTGCTGGAGTAGGATGGCAACCGAAGATTAGGGTCCCAATTTAATCCTTGTAAGGCAAAAAGCAGAAATTGCTTCTGAATAGATTCAATTCGATCCTGGCTATTGGTATACTGCGGAGACCAGATTCAAGAGCAGTATTCAAGGATAGGGCGAACAAGAGAGATATACAGAAGTTTTGTTATAAAAGGATCGTTAAACTCTTTAGACCATCGTTTAATGAATCCAAGTACACCTCTTGCCTCATTAACAATGGTATCTATATGAAGATTGAAACAGAGCTTAGAATCAAAAATAACGCCTAGATCCTTAACTGTTAGTATACGTTGCAAAGGGATATTGTCGATTGTATAACTGACAAGATAAGGTGTAGTACGATTAAAAGTCATAAACATACACTTTGAACAACTTAGATGCAATTGATTGGCCGAACACCAAAGTTGCATACCTTTTAAATGGTCTTGTAGACGAGAATGATGTAGGGGGTTAGTGTATGATAGAAAAAGTTTGACATCGTCCGCATACATGAGTACACGGGCATGTGATATAACAGAGGGAAGATCATTTATAAAAGGAGTAAAGATTAAAGGTCCAAGATGACAACCTTAAGGAACACCAGAAGTAACGTGAACCCTTTTAGAGGTAGTCAACCTCAGTATTACTCTTTGGGTCCTACCTTTTAAATAAGAATTAATCCGAAGTAAAAGGGACAGAGGGAAACCTATCCGGTCAAGTTTAAAAAGCAAAATGTCATGGTGCACAGAGTCAAACGCCTTACTGAAGTCAGTGTAAATGACATCAGTTTGCATTTTCGAAAGGAAAGCATCATTTACCAAGTAAGTAAACTAAAGCAGATTGGTCGTAGTTGACCGATTCTTTACGAATCCATGTTGAACAGGAGAAACAATTGATTTGCAGAAATGCTTCAAATTCAAAGTGATTATTTTTACAAATTATTTAGGAATAGCGGACAGTTTTGCAATGCCCTGTAATTTTGTATGACAGACTTCCCACCTTTCTTGAGAAGAGGATTGATATAAGATTCTTTCCAAAGAGATGGAAAGACAGACAATTGGGTGACCTTTGTCAGAAATTCAGTGAAGATGCACTACGGGTATTCATATCTGGTCTAAATCGCAACTGGACAGACGTCTTATATGCAACTCAGCTACTTAATTTACCTTCAGCATGGGAGAAGGCTCAGGAATTGGTATACGACAGGTATATATGTCAGGTCATAATGTCAATTATTTTTGGGGTATGATATTTTTGATCGATACACACGCGTCCAAGAATTATATAAAGCCTCAGAAGTAGATACCCCGCTTGCTATACACTCCATTTTCGGCTCCAACAACGTCAACAAAACATATATGTTGAGAGTGTTTGGCGTGCACGTTGTGTATACCTTTAACGTATTGTATATGTTTGACGGTATAATTGGCCTTGACCTACTGACACAAGTGGGGGCTGTCCTCTGTCTGAGAAACAACGTGTGCCTGTCTCCGAAACTATTCAATATCACAGGTGGCCGCTCCTCCAGTAATTAAGATAAGCTTCTTAAAAAGGTAATAAGATAACAAAAACGCTTTCGCTGATTCTAATGAGTTCTGTCGACAGATAATGATCCCATATATTCAAAATTTTTGATTTTGTCGTATCCGAAATGGACAACCTGCTTAAGAACGGCATAATCAGCAAGTCACGCTCGCATATTAAAATGAAAAAAATTGGTCTATAAGTTAAGGTCGAAAAAATGCCCATCCAGCTGAGATAAGCTTTACGCAACACTTTCGAGAAAATCAGAAACATTTTAGTATCCGAAGATGTCATGTCATGGCTCACTACTTTTATGCGATGAGAGACGTTAAGCACAAGCATGTTCTACCAGCCAGGCAAAAAAGATCATGTCGCTGACGATTTGTCGCGTCAAAATGTCAATGCGCTTGAGCTCGAATCCGGAATGCGGCTACAAAACAATGCGAAATATCCCTGTCGTACACCATCGAGACGACAGAGGAACGTATAAATTGCTTTAGGAATCCGATTATTCTAGATGACGCGCTTCCCATTGAAAAGATAATAAATTTTGCTTGGTGAAAAGACAAACTGCTGAATTTTATCATGTCGCGCTCATAGAGCCGCACAGAAAAACGTTAGACAGTTTTTATCTGACTACTACCAAAAATGACACGAATTGCGAATGAGATGGCCCTAAACTGCAAAATTTGTTCACAACCAAATTACAAAAAGCAAGAGCTTGGCCAAAATGTTACACATGGGATGACATGGCATGCTGCACGTTTTCTAGCATTTGACTACGCCCTTCCAGAAAGGTGAAGAATTTATCGGCTGTCAGGACTTAGTCAATGCCTGCGACCTCCTCCCATTTGGTGTCCAACTTTTGAAGTACCGTGTGCAGTCTTATGCATCATGAAATTTGCTCCAACCTGCCCAAAGCTTGCAACGCACGCATATGCTAATTGACCTGATTCAAGAACCCACGCAGTTTTAAAGCCGACCTCGCATCTACCCTCTTGATCACAAGAATCTAAGCGGTAAGTCAGAACACCAAATCTGATTAGCTGAAGGACGGTAGGCAAACAAAACGCGACAAATTGTGCAGTTACCTCTGTACAAGCGTATGTTAGTATGTATGATGAGCCGGGAATAACCGCGCCAAAGGGAAAGCGCGAAAGTTAACAAGCGGCGTATATGCATATGCTGTAAATTGTAAGCACTTTGCAATAGCCTAATTATTACAAGTCACAATAATTTGTTTGCACTTGCTTATTTTCTGCAATGTTAAATCTCGGCAGCGCTTCTATATGTTGAGTTGCTAATGTTTTTTAGCAACTGTTTTTGAAACTAAAGCCAAGAACAGGCCAATTTTGACTTTTCGAGATAACACTTAATAATATTTTAAGATCTTAAATTATTTGTAAGACTATTTGTTTGTGGCTCAGAAAAAGATATTTGCTTTGCCTTGATCAACCACAAACAACTGTGTAATAGAAAACAAATAATAGGTTCTAGTCGGCAGCTCCCAACTACGTAATACCCTGAACCCTGTTAATCCAACACCAAATAAATTACATAAAAGTTCCCTTGGCAGGGTTCGAACTCGCAACTCGCCGCATTATTTGCTATCAACTATACTCAACAGCCACACCAGCACAAAAAAAAAAACTTTTCCCGGTAGAGCTCGAACTCGCGACAGACCGCACCACATGCTATTCCTATACTCAGCAGCCACAGCATACTTAAGAACTTATGAGAACAAAAAAAAGAAAAAAATACTAAATAGCATTACAGAAAAAAGTCGCAGTTACCATGCTGTTAGAATGCGAAGCAGTCGCGCATGAATATGTGTGTTCAATTATACAGAAATACTTGAAGCATTCGCTAGCTGTCCCATCCTGCGCATTTGACTTTTTCTTAACCGATCTGTATGAAATTTTCTACAGTACATCTTATTGTACCATACAATATTTGTGTATTCTGAAAAAGTCAATTGCAATTTGTATTGGGCTATGAACTTGATTTAAAGCGCTGGGGTGGTAGCGGGGAGGTGGCGATAGGTATAAAATGAAAGATACTTGACATATATAATATTATAGAAGCAACATATAATGTTTGGTGACTCCAGCTCTTATTATTTGCCCAATTTGCTCAAAAAACAGGATGTCGATATCGATTTTTATCTATTACTTGGAAACGGAGTAGGTTATCGATTATCGGAAACAAACTCGATCTGCGCAGGCACTAGGAGGACCCACATCTAAAACTATATGTACAAAAAAAAAATATATTTTACGAAAAAATAAATAATATAATAGAAATTTAAAGTAAGTAAGCACAAAATATTGTATAAAAATGTATTAAAACTTCTATCGACAGTCGAAAGCCATACTGTTTTTCCGCATTACTGTTGGTTCGGCTTTAATTTATGAGCCTTTGCGGGAACGAAAACGACGAAAGTTTACAAGTACGCTTACAAAACTTCAAAATTAGAACACGCGAAAACAAGCACATGGCAACAGTTACGCGAAATCTTAGACAAGGCGACTTCTGCAGCCAAGCGGCGCGTACAACATTTTTGAAAGATACAACGGCAGCTCATATCACTACCAAGCCGTCATTATAATGAGGAGCCAAATCAGGGTCCCACAGTGCTGGCCTTAATGAATACAGTCAAAAAATGTTAGCCCATTATTGTATGCCTTGATTTTGCATACAATGATAGGCGCCCCATCCACGTCACAGAACAAGAGATGTGTACGCTCAGCCAGGGTACAATCCATCCTACAATACTGCGACGAGGTAGAAGAGAAGTTGACCTTGCCGACAAATAAGGCAAACATGTCTTAAGACATGGAAACTTATTTATTTATTTATTTTTTATTTATTAATGGTCGACAATACGAGTGTCTTCCTCATTATTCAAAAGATAAAATTATATGCTAAAAGCCTAGTTAATGAATACAATTTTTTAAATAGCATCACCGAAGAATGGAGGTGTTTTATTTGCCAGTCCGGCCAGCTGTGCATCTTTTCGAAGCTAATTTTGTCAGTGACGCTATTAGAGCCTACATCTAAGCAGAAGGTTGTAAGTAGGAAAAAAGTGATCTCAAGTAAAATTAAAAATAATCTTAATTTGCAATATGAATAAAGAAAATACAATAAACAGGAAAAAGGAGAGTAAGAAGATTGTTAATGAAGTAAAGAAATGTAAGTTAGATAAAGAGTATTAAGTAGATGGGACAAAGAGAAAAGTAATGAAAAATCACCGACCCGGTGGGGAACATTTTTTCAGCCTGTCCGGTAAGCTATGCCCCTGCTCATAGCTGGGAATCGTCAGCGACTTCCCGAAGGTATGCGGAAAGCAACGATTTTATTAGGGAAAGAGAAAGTTCGGTAAAGAAAACGTGATGCAAACTATTAGATTTTTTACATAGCACCCGAAAATGATTGCGCATAGCGTAGTCTGTTGTACACGTAGATAGGAATAAGGGCGATAATTTCTGGTTGGTCTAGCCGGAACAGAAAATTGAAGAAGTCCTAGAAGAAAAGGAGAATCTATGTCGCCAATAATCAACTTATGTAGAAGGACAACACTGAGAATTGTCCAACGGTTGGTTAACGACGGAAGGTTAAGAAGAAGCAGCCTGCTGGAGTAGGATGGCAACCGAAGATTAGGGTCCCAATTTAATCCTTGTAAGGCAAAAAGCAGAAATTGCTTCTGAATAGATTCAATTCGATCCTGGCTATTGATATACTGCGGAGACCAGATGCAAGAGCAGTATTCAAGGATAGGGCGAACAAGAGAGATGTACAGAAGTTTTGTTAAATAGGGATCGTTAAAATCTTTAGACCATCGTTTAATGAATCCAAGTACACCTTTCGCCTCATTAACGATGGTATATAAAGATTGACACAGAGTTTAGAATCAAAAAGAACGCCTAGATCCTTAACTGTTAGTTACGTTGCATAGGGATATTGTCGATTGTATAACTGACAAGATAAGGTGTATTACGGTTAAATGTCATAAACATACACTTTGGACAATTTAGATGCAATTGATTGACCGAACACCACAGTTGCATAGCGTTCAAATCGTCTTGTAGACAAGAACGGTGTAGGGGATTAGTGTATGATAGAATAAGTTTGACATTGTCCGCATACATGAGTACACGGGCATGTGAATTAACAGAGGGGAGATCATTTATAAAAAAAAAAAGAGTAAAGGTCCAATATGACTAACTTGAGGAACACCAGAAGTAACGTGAACCCGTTTAGAGGTAATCAGCCCCAGCATTACTCTTTGGGTCCTACCTTTTAAATAAAATGTAATCCAAAGCAAAAGAGACGAAGGGAAACCTATTCGATCAAGTTTAAAAAGTAAACTGTCATAGTGCACAGAGTCAAACGCCTTACTGAAGTCGGTGTAAATAACATCAGTTTGCATTTTCGAAAGGAAAGCATCATTTACCAAGGAAATAAACTCAAGCAGTCGCAGTTGGTCACAGTTGACCGATTCTTTACGAATCCATGTTGAACAGTGGAAACAATTGATTTGCAGAAATGCTGCAAATTCGAAGTGATTATTTTTACAAATTATTTAGGAATAGCGGACAGTTTTGCAATGCCCTGTAATTTTGTATAACAGACTTCCTACCTTTCTTGTGAAGAGGATTGATATAAGATTCTTTCCAAAGAGATGGAAAGACAGACAATTGGGTGACCTTTGCCAGAAATTCAGTGAAGATGCACTACGGGTATTCATATCTGGTCTAAATCGCAACCGGACAGACGTCTTATATGCAACTCAGCTACTTAATTTACCTTCAGCATGGGAGAAGGCTCAGGAATTGGCATACGACAGGTATGCCCTCGCCGCTAACTTCGCTAGGGCCCTAGAAGAAAAGGCAATCAAAGTTGATCAGCATCCCCAATACCAGCAGCAAAACGATAATTGAAAAGCCCGGCAGGGGGGTCAACGTCAGTCCGATGTGCCACAGGCAAAGCACAGTAACAACGGCCAGTCTGAGCCCTATTACAAAAAGCGTTTCGGTTCGGGTAAGCTTAGCGTGCAAGGTCGAACACCTCAGACCACATAGCCGACCAAAGGATGCCAAGGGTAGATAACATTACTCCCAGGGCTTATGAAACCGAGGAGGCGTACAACGAGTCCGCCGCCGAGATACTCACTGAACTCGAAACTGAAATCCACCCAGAATACGACAGTCATAATGTCAATTGTTTTTGGGGTATGATATTTTTGATCGATACACACGCGTCCAAGAATTATATCAAGCCTCAGAAGTAGATACCCCGCATGCTATACACTCCATTCACGGCTCCAAAAACATAAAGAAAACATATTTGTTGAGAGTGTTTGGTGTGCTCGTTGTGTATACGTTTAACGTATTGTATATGTTTGACGGGATAATTGGCCTTGACCTGCTGACACAAGTGGGGGCTGTCCTCTGTCTGAAAAATAACGTGTGCCTGTCTCCGAAACTATTCAATATCACAGGTGGCCGCTCCTCCAGTAATTAAGATAAGCTTCTTAAAAAGGTAATAAGATAACAAAAAGGCTTTCGCTGATTCTAATGAGTTCTGTCGACAGATAATGATCCCATATATTCAAAATTTTTGATTTTGTCGTATCCGAAATGGACAACCTGCTTAAGAACGGCATAATCAGCAAGTCACGCTCGCATATTAAAATGAAAAAAATTGGTCTATAAGTTAAGGTCGAAAAAATGCCCATCCAGCTGAGATAAGCTTTACGCAACACTTTCGAGAAAATCAGAAACATTTTAGTATCCGAAGATGTCATGTCATGGCTCACTACCTTTATGCAATGAGAGACATTAAGCACAAGCATGTGCTACAAGCCAGTCAAAAAAGATCATGTCGCTGACGATTTGTCGCGTCAAAATGTCAATGCGCTTGAGCTCGAGTCCGGAATGCGGCTACAAAACAAAGCGAAATATGCCTGTCGTACACCATCGAGACGACAGAGAAACGTATAAATTGCCTTACGAATCCGATTATTCTAGATGACTCGCTTCCCATTGAAAAGATAATAAATTTTACTTGGTGAAAAGACTAACTGCTGAGTTTTATCATGTCGCGCTCATAGAGGCGCACAGAAAAACGTTAGACAGGTTATGTCTGACTACTACCAAAAATGACAAGAATTGCGAATGAAAATTTATTCACAACCAAATTACGACAGGCACCCAAAAAAACCAAGACCTTGCCCAAAACTTTACATACTGTTGTTTTTTCAAAAAAATTTTCTTGACGCGTTGAAAAACTCTCTAACGGATCCCATAGCTTCGCGTACCATTGAAGATGACACTCATGGTACTAATGAACTTCTCTCAGTATGCTAAGCAGTGACAATGAGTCCGCGATTAAGTCCGGCACCATCAGGGCTTTAATTTTAAATAATTTAGGGTCAGCATCGCCGAAAACCCAAAGGGTTCAAACACCCAAAAACCAACGGGTTAACCGGGATGGACAGAAAAAGGTTTTTGAGGTAGGGGACTAGGTGCTAGTCAAATTCAACAGAAGACTAAGAAACTTACTCACCCCCTTATGTTCAGAAGAATAGGTTAATGCTGATTTTATATGTGTGGGAAGCACGTTATTACAGTTATTAGTTAGATGTCTCGAGTACTTTGCGCGGACATTAGAGGCAGCTATCCTAAAAATGCAGTTAACTTTTCTTTTTTTTTCCTTAAATTGAATCAGTTTTATTTTTTAAGTTGCACCGAATTTAATTTAACAGTATTAAGTTAAATGTATTATTTTTGTAGTTTTTATTAACTTTATGTATTTGAATTACATTTAATTCAACTTCAGTACAGTTTATTGTTTACATAAGAAAAACAAATCAAAATTCAACACATCTGTATTCTTGAAAAGAGTATCTGTTACTTAAAGATTATTAATTAGGTTGGTTTTTTAATACTATACCATGCATCGAATTGCTCAAAAGTAATCAGTTATCTTTGTTTGCGATGTTTCCACATTCAATTTTAAATTTAAAAGTGTATTTTCCAAAGAAACAAGATTTGGTAAGAAATCATCACAATTGTGATCAACGCAAAGGCTCCTCAGCAATTTAATGGCGCAAAAACCTTCAATAAAAGTACGGGTGTTAATGTCATCGCCATTGTCATCATCATTTTGGAGGTCTTCGTCTTCACTGTTTTCATCGCTTTTTTTAACTAGGGAACGAACAATTTCCTCCTCAGTTAAGTAACCATGACAAGACACATCTGCGTCAATATTCGTTCCAAGTAAGATACTGGCTCATTTACTTCAATAGAATCTCCGCCCTCAAAACTTAGGTTAAATCCCGTCTAAACGCATTGATTAGTTCAGAGCCACAATAATAATATGAATTGCTTACCTTTTTAAAACAAATGTGAATTGTTAACCCTTTTACTTTCTTCCATCCCTAGTCTACAAAATATAGAACATCCAGCAACGACAATGTTTTTAAAAATGCATTTGCGGTTTTTCCACAGTTTACAGCAATCAGCTGTTGTTTAACCAATATACGTCTATACTCTAATATAAGAGAGGGAATGATGCCTTGGTCCGTAGGATAAATTAAAGCCGTTGTATTTGGTGAATAAAGCAAAATTTGATGTTTTCGTAGTCTTTTACACTAGTGCGACTTGTTGCGTTGTTAATAAAGAACCACATTTTCCGCTTTTGGTTTCTCATTTCAACATCAAGTTGGGTGATTATTTCTTCCCAAATCTGGCTAGTCATCCATGCTTTCTTGTTGGCATAATATGGCAGCGGCACATTGACATTCTTAAAACAGCGTGGGGATTTTGATCTGTAAGCCTTGCTTTCTGGGAATTCTAACCATTTAACTGATTTCCACAAGTATAAAATGTAGCATTCGGCATTACTTTATAAAAGGGGCCAGTTTCGTCCCGTTCATAATCGTCGTTAAGCCTTGTAAAAAACTCGTTTTCCTCAGCCAAAATGATATGCCGATCAAGAATAACATTGTTTGATTCTTGTTGCTTAAACCATATATACAACGCTTCCTCTACCAAGTCGTGCAAACCTTTTCGTTGGCGCTTTCGTTTTAAGTCAGAAACGGATGCAGACTGTTGGATTTCGGCTTGCTTTTTAATTATGCGGTTAATTGTTGAACTGTCACACTTCCATGGCACTTGTACTTAGTGCAAACATCATTTTTGTTGTCAATATAGCTGCAATAATTTGCAGTTTTTCTTTAATGGTCAACCCAACAACGCGCTTTGCTTTATCCATCTTTATAATTTCACACTTAATAATGTAGGGCTATATGTACTGAAAGGTAAAAGACACGATCTAAGCAAAAAAAAATAAACAGTCATGCGCAGAACAAACAAACATGTACAAATCAAATAAATGTCGACTACAAAATTTGCCAAATTTGATCATAGAAGGCGCAGTTAACTTACATGATATTGATAGAAATTGGTAATAAATAACTGACGATATGAGGCGCTTAAGTGCAATATGCTGTGAAGTTAGATACACTTAATTAATTATTTTCATCCAAAATGAGGTCTTATTGCAGCGAAAAGATATTTTCAGGCAGCTATCTTACCGATGCAGCAAAGTATCAAGGCAACTAAGCAAATTATACTGTACTTGGACAGATAGCGTACCTCGCAAACTACATGACTAGCGAGACATACGACGACATGCGAAAATGTTTAGAAGTAGACACAGACGTACGAGACTTGGCGAACACTTTGGACTGCTTGGGCATAGCCTTGAAACTGATAGTCGGCACCCCCGACGCGAAAGAGTAACAGAGTAGAAAAATGACAGAGTTACAGTTGATCGGAACAAATAATAGCCAGGTAAGAATAAACACGAAAACTCAAACTGTTAACTGTTTGTTAAAGACGGCTAAAAAGAGCAGGTCGACACGGGTCACCTGTATTAGACTCTGTTAACCAAAAACAGAATGCTTCGCACCAAAATAAGCAACCAAAAGAATAAAAATCACCCATTCTAAATATCTTAATCCTTTAAATATCGTAAGCCCCACCATACTTGATCATGCTGACCTAGAAATCATTTTCGCCAAACAACTCACAGATACAACTCACTAGCTTGTTAAGTTTATCTAGCTTTAAGATGCTAGAATTCAGATTATATTTAAGAAAGTCACAATATACACGGTAGCCCACAACCGCTCCACACTGCACGTCCCCGACAACATTGTGGCGGAATGCAGGGACCAAGTATTGGCCCTGATAAATTGCACGACAAGCAGCGCACAACTCGTACGATCAGGGTCTTCATTCTGGTGGCATGGCACACACGGCCGAGCTATCTCGATCCGGTGGCCTTTGTATATGAGGCCACTGTCAGCTACGACGTAGACATCAAAACCAGAGTAGCCGGGACGAGCATCGTCATATTTGATCGCTATGAGCTGGTTAACGACTTAAGATTTGTTATCGCCTATTTAATTAATGCCCCGATCGGCAATTTAACATTACAAAAATCAAATGAACTAATTTGTATATAAATTACATTAATAATATAATATTTGGCATATCCGCATAATATTCTTATTATATATAATGGTCCTGGTCTGAATGTCTTATTATATAATGGTCTTGTGCAAATGATAGGCAGAAGAAAGCAACTCCGACCACATCAGGCATTTGTATTCTTTTTAAGCATCAATAGCTGAGCCGAACTAGTCATGCGCATATGTATGCTCGTCTTTTTCTATGTATAAAAGCGTCAATCTTATAAAGAGAAACCATTTTCCTCCTAGTGCTCGCAGTACTAGTTTGTTTTCGACAATCCGACTTTGCGAAAATCTCTTTAAGAGCTACAATCTCTACAATCTCTCTATAGCCACAAAGCCATAAAACAACAAGTAAGAGTCTCTACTTAGAAGCGCCTGACTAGAGGGTACCCTGAACCCTCTATTTCCCACACTAAAAGCCGCTCGGGTTACGTGCTAGTTTCCTTTAGTAGTAATAAACATAAAATTACTTACCATCTTCTCCGATCTTAATCTTATTGAGCTATTGAATACTTAAATATTCTTAAAAAATATATCATTAAAATTGTGTCGATCTAGCCATGACGGTTTGCCTGTCCGTCTGCCGTATGTATGAATTCAAGGATGTCAGAACCTATGAGCTGTAGGTCCGCCCGTGTGGATCGAGTTTAATTCCGATATTCAATAACTTGCACCGTTTCCAAGTAATCGATCAAAATATATATAGAAATCCGACTTTTAGCGCATTGGATAAATATAAAGAGCTAGAGTCAACAAATTTGACATGTAGTTTCTAAAATAGTATTTATATATCAAGTATCTTTTATTTTATAGCTATCACCACCTCCCGCTACTACAGCATAGCTTAAATGCATTTGACTTTTTGCGAATACACAAATGTTCTATAACACAATAAGATGATATAAAAAAGAAAAGATCGGTTAAAAAATACAATAGTTATTGAATTTCTATATACATGTAAGCACACAAATTCATGAGTGCATGCTTCTAATTTTATCAAAAGCATTGCAATTGCGATAGTATCGTTTCCTGTGCTGCTATTTTAATTCGATCTTTCTGCTTAAGGTTCAATTATTGCTACCGCTTTTGAGTATAGGCGATTTCGAACCAAATCGAGGAAATTATGTTTTTGTGGCTGGTATGCCCGTTGAGTCGAGGCGCAGCAAGTAATTCAGTCAGTTACGAGTTCGAACTTTACCAAGGAAATTTTCGTTTTTTAATATATAGTTTTTACTACAAACGAGCGCTAGCGCGTGCTACATTTGTTGTTGAAATATAGGGTTCAGGGTATACCCTAGTTGGGAGCTCCCGACTAGAACCTTTTACTTGATTTTAGTTGGGAGCTCCCGACTAGAACCTTTTACTTGATTTTAGTTATATTAGGATAAACGACCCCGAGCTGCATTTAATGTTGTTAAAAGTAGGTTCAAGGTATCCCCAAGTCGGGCACTGGCCAATAGAGCACTCTTACTGCTTTTTGTAAGTTTTCACAATTTTTTTACGAGAAATTTTGGCAGCTTGAACTTATAGTACAAGGATTATTCGATGTTTTTACAAAAATCAGCAGATACATATCGAAGTATCCATAATGAAAACATTGAGTTAAAATCGATAATATCAGTTTTTGATTTTGATTTTTATTTGAGTAGCTCTTTTATTCAAGGTTGACTAGTTTCAGAAAATAAAAACTACTACAAATTATGTAAAGCTAAGAACAAACAATTGTGCTTTAGTATTTACCTCATCAGCGACGCCTTGTGACTTGATCTGCAGCTCCTCCAATTCTGTTTTGGGGACCTGTGGACCAGGTATTTCATCAGAAGGATCTGCTGGCATGCTGGAAATAAAGAATAACTGCTTAAAAACGAGTACAATATATTTTCTTATTTATTACAAACTAAAAAAAGAAAGAAATTTCTAAAGGGTACAATGTGGTTTTATATCTTGAACTCATTGAAAATCGATAAAAAACAGGAATAAAAATGGTTAAAGGCATTAATATATTCCTGCAAATACATGAAACAGGCAGAAGGCAACATTTCCGCCCCATAACGTGAATATATTCCTAATCAGCATCTATAGCCGAGTCGATCTACCTATGATCGCCTGTCTGTCCTTCTTCCATCTGTCTGTCTATGTATGAAATTTTGAACGTAGGTCCTCTTAGTTCACGGTACTTTTAGAATTAGTGTGACTAAATTTGACAAGTAGCTTCTAAAATTGTATCTGTTATTTATTAGCTATCGCCAAACAGCAAATGTGGAGAGTGCACTCGCAATCGCTTAGATTAAGCGACAATTTGACAAACATATCCTGTGATCTCCAGGAGAGCACGAGCTTAAGGACTCCAATTAATTTCTTTTGCCGGCTAGCTGTCTGTGGGACCTGTACATTTGGATTTAGGTTTGGATTTATGTAAATTAAGTAATGAAAAATCAATCAATTTATGCAAAAAATTAATTAATACAAAGTTCCAACATTCTTGGTGAGTAATTTTCAGATCAATTTTGATTGTGCATATCTGGTTTGATTGTCCAACGTGCCGTGTTCGTTACTGCGAGGCAACACTTTGCTTATTGAGTTGGGCAGTGGCTGTCGCTTACGCCGATAAATATTTTATTGCTCACCGTCTGTGAACATCGTATGTGGCTTTGTGCAGATGCTGTTGCGAAGCATAATTGGAATACAGGTCTTTGCCGTTTACTTTCCGGTATTCATCCGCTCCCCTATTTTATTGATTAGGATTGGGTGGATAAACATTAAATATTTGTCTGGCAACTTTTTTTTTTATATATATTATTTTGTGAGTTTATTGAATGAAAATGTAAACGGTAATTGATGGACATCCTAAAAACCCAACGTCTTGTTGAATATGAACCGCGACTTAAGCTTGATCAACTAGGAGAAAGACGAAACCAAGTCAACAGGCTAATAAGGGACATATCCGGTAATTTGTAAAGGGTGATCAGAGGGCAGTTACTACTTGCAGCTATTATGCAGTCAATGATCTTAGTCTAGAAAACCGTCAAGCGTTTAACGCCAAACCCATTTATTAACGCCTTGGGCTTGTCAAGCAACATAGCCTGTGCATGAACTGTTTAAAATAATGCGCATGCTGAAAAAATGTGGAGGGTTGAAGTGTCTAGTGTGTGCAAAGCCATACCACACAATACTTCACAGGTCTGAGAGCGAGAATCCACAATTAAAAGCATCTATTTTTGCCATACCTGCTGCCCAGTAACAGGCTTATATATATATATATTATAAGTCATGTTTTTAGTGATTAACAAGTAATCTTAGCCACAGCTGTAGTACAACTAAAATATGGATTGGCATAACACTAACACACAAGAGCACTCTTGGATTTTGGATATCAAATAAACATTATTTTTGAGGAGTTAGCACAATACTTACGTCTATGTCAACATCATTATTGAAAATTTTCAGAAAAATCTTTGCAAGCCTCATCACCCAGACCTTTAGTCAGCATTTCTCTCGACACTCTGGTACAACGATTTTTGGAATCAGAACTGAGCCCAGGGAATACAAACAACTGAACAAATTATAAGTGAGCGAAATTTTAAACAGAATGTGGGTAGGGAGGAATCTGGCAGATTTCAGGTCAAATTGGCGTTTAGAATGAGTTAAAAAGTATTTGATTTATTCATTTAGACTGCCAAATGATGCCTTACTTGCGGAATATATAAATACAATGACCACCAAATTACACGAAGTTTCCATGCATCAAGCAAGACATCAACGTCAATGTCATTAAGGGAGACTTTGATGGTAGGTCCAACTATTCAAAGGGACTTATATAAAACCCTTGCACGATTTCGGTTGCACTAGTTTGCTTTACAACCGATACCTCAAAAATGTATCGATAGGTGTCTCCTGTCTCTATGGAGGATTGGAAATTTCATATGATTGTGTGGAGACAATATAGATCAGAAAGCTTACAAACATTTGAGCTCTCTGACTTATGACACTGCCTTCGCTCTCTTTCTGGCTTTATGCATTTTATCATAATCATGCATAATATAAGCCAGTTACTTTTTATGTCATTATGGAAGAGCTCGTACTTATTCGCAGACGTGGAGATGTTTCAAAACTTGTGGGCTTTAAGTAAGCCAAACGTTCCAAACGGTCCAAACGGCGCTCTCGCAACTTGCATACACTTATAATAATTATGTCGTGCTCTAAGAAGCCTTGCACGTTGCTGGCTGTGTGAGAATATGATGCATGATAAATGCGCAGGTCTCACTGGGCGTGATTGCCACAAGATCGCTGCAATTGCCAAGAAGGGCTGTAGCGGCGTTGGGCATGTCCAGATTGCATCGACAAGCAAATTGATTCCTCCAGAATGTATAATTCTATGAGAAATCAATTCTAAAAACTGAATAATGTGGCTAAGCGGCTTTCGAGTAATTTTGACTCGAGTTTTAAGTTGCTTGGCAAATACAAATTCGAGTCTCTAACCAATCGCCGGCTGGAGCCTCAACTTTTGCAGTTGCCCTCTACGTCTGTTCAGACACCAACGCCTTTCTTGTCCCTACCTAGCAACTTGGACTTATCTCCAATGTTGTCTTTATCGCCTTCCCCAAGCGACTGTCCAATTACCCTAGTTTCAAACCCTGTAGTAGTCCCAGTCGAGTCCGTACCTGATCCTCCGCCCCGTCAGCTCCTTGCCGCAAAGGTAGACCTGCGTGCAATCTTGCCCAGATTGTTAAAAATAATCATTGTGCCACTTTAGATCCTTCAACTCCTATATTACCCGAAGCCCCATCAGCGCCTACTTTAACGGTAGTTGCCCCTCGTAGGCAAGTTTTGTTTCTCGACCTTCGTCGGACACCATTCTGAGTCATTGGCAATATATTGCTAGCAAATCTTCTGCTAGCGTGTCAATAACCAAATTTACTTTCATCCACCCCTCGTGAAATATCATCATTCAAAATTATTGATATGTTCCCGATCATTTGTGATCCCAAATTGTGGCCTCCACACATGATAGTTAACGAGTTCAAGCCTAAAAAGCGTAACCAGCTTGTTTGGTCAAGTGACCGGTAGAGATAACAGCGACGGCTGCGTGCAGTAACAGCAGAAGACAATAATCATAAATACAGCTTAAGGGCAAATGATGTTTGCTCTTTGTAAGTTGCTGCCTACTCTCTTCATCGGCGCCTTTGCCTCCTGCATTGACGCTCGCTGCCCATCGTTCTGAGCGGAGCTCAATTTTGTTCGTTTTGCACATAGTTTTAGTTTTTCGTTTGATCACAAGCAAGGCACAGCTTTTTCGAGTTGACTGCCGAGCAATATTATAACATTTCGTAAACTATAATAAGTGCCCTGTGCGGTAAATAAATACAAATACAAAATATAAAACATCGAATTTCGTTGCACACAAAGCAGTGCTAATTAATTAGTTGCAAAAAGGCTTGTAACTACACATTTTAGTGACCTTTAGTGACTTGAATTTTCTTTATTACTTTTTCGTTTCCCTTCTGTTCGCAATTTGTTTATAATTTCATTTTATAATTTCATTGCGCATATTTACTATAAGTTGTGCGTTAAGTGCTGCGAGCCTCAACATAAAGTGATCAATTTAACCAAGTCTCTCTAATAACTGTACTTAACCGCTTGCTTGTGCATATGCATACAGTTTGTCGTTGTACATAGACGCCGTAGAAAAATCGACGTTAATCGTCGCGCGCTTTAACCAGCTATACGCTATCTCGCTCGAACAAACACCTGTGCCCGCAAATTTTGTATTGTAGTTCGGCTGTGTGAACTTTGTTGTGCGCTACATTAACAATGTTTCATGAAGCAAGTGTGCAAGTGCAAATGAAAATGAGGCGACATCTGCTAATCAAGTGGCGGTTGGAACACAGGCTGCAGTTCTTGAAGTTAAGATTAAGAATTTAAGTGATCGAGTCAATAGATTGTCTTCTGAACTTGATCCCGCGCGACTTTGCGATGTTGATGACTACGAACTGCAAGATTACATTTGCATGGCATCTGACTTGGAGGCGAAATTTGAAACATTCTATGATAGTTTGTTGGATGTGAGTAAGGCCAGCATTAAAGAGGATCTTCAGTCAAGCTTTGAGTCAATTATTAGGCGGCTACGAGTGTCCCTTCAACGCGAGCGCGGAAATCGAAGCAAGATTCAGCAGACTCCACATTGTTCCACTTTCAATTCCGCCGCAGCCGATGATCCGCGCTCTACTTTTGTTGTTCCAAACCACTCTCGATTGCCTCAACTTAAATAGCCGGAGTTTAGTGGAGGCTACACAGAATGGTCTGACTTCCCGAATATGTTCACCACGGTCATTGATAAGGATCCGTATTTGACCAACATTGTAAAACATCAGCATCTATGGTCATGCCTCAAAGGAACAGCGCTGGATACAATTCGCTCGTTGGAAATGTCAAACGCTAATTATGCTGCCGCCTTAGAACTGCTTGATAAGTGTTTTAATAACAAGCGTATTGTTTTTCAGGCACATATTGCTGAAATTTTGGGTTTAAGAAAGGTGGATAAGGGTGCGACGACACAACTGCGCGAATTCTCAGATAAGGTCAACTCTCATTTACGTGCGTTAAAATCGATGGGCAGAGTGGAACAGATTGCCGGCTGCATCATAGTAAACACACTGCTGCAAAATCTAGATAGCGCTACGCAAGCTAGCTGGGGGGATAATGCGCCGTTGTACGTCATACCATCATGCGAGCGGCTTACAGCTTTCAATGAGAAACGTTGTCAAAGGCTGGAAAATGCGCATCACGCGACGACAATGTACACGCCTGGCTCCCAGGTAGGCCAGAACAACAGTAGAAGAAGAACGTTTGTGGTGACCAAGAATGGAACATATGCATATGTATTTTGTGAAGCCGCAGGCCACCGCATTTATAAATGTCTGCCATTAAAATTATCGCCCTCGCTGCGCCTTCATGAAGCCAAACGGCTTTCGCTGTGCCTTAATTGCCTGCAAAGGGGACATCAGCTGAGAGTCTGTGGTTCCAGCACTTGCAGAGTCTGTGGAAGCAAACATCATAGCCTGTTGCATCTTGGCAACACAAGCAGTCACAGCGTTGCTTCTAGCTCACACAATCTTCAAGAAGTCGAAACTTATACGTCATCTCAATACGTCCTGGCGGCAACTTCATCGTCGACACTCTTCATCGACCAGCATCTTAACCACGACGTCGTCCTACTTGCCACTGCCGTCATCAATGTAAAAAATCGCGCTGGATCCTTGGTGCCCTGCCGTGCGTTGCTCGACTCTGGGTCGCAATTGTACATCATCACCTCTCGTCTTGCTCATCAGCACCAGCTGCGCAAATTCAAGTCCACAGCAGTCGTCTCTGGCATTGGTGATGCAGCGTTTTCGTCAGATGGTTTTTCGGCAAACATCAATGTCCAATCTCGAGTATCTGAATACTCTACATGCATCCCGGCATTGATTGCACCATCCATCTCCGATAATCAGCCTGGCTTCACCTTTGACCCTGCATCATGTAACATTCCGTCAAACATACAACTAGCTAATCCTGAACTCTTCAAATCTCAGCAAATCGACATGTTGATCGGAGCCAGTCTGTTTTTCGATCTGCCCTGCGTTGGCCAGATCATCCGTGGCTAGGCAATTAGTGACGAATCCAGATCTGCTGATAGACTCGCATCTGCAGACGAATGCACAGATTGACAAATTAATCCGTCGGTTTTGGGAGCTGGAATCTTGTACCGAGCCTGAGTCATCACCAAACAGGGAGGAGCGTGACTGCGAGGTACACTTTCAGGCCAATTTTAAGCGTCTGCCGACTGGCGAGTATTCAGTTCGCTTACCGCTTCGACAAAGCCTGGATCAGATGGGTGACTCCTATCAACAGGCGATTCGCCGATTCCTTAATTTAGAAAGGAAACTAGACCGCAATCCAACTTTGAAAACCCAGCATACAGCATTTATAAGGGAATATCTTGACTTAAATCATATGCCACTTAATAGCTTAGCTGCACTGGGCCAATGCAAATACTATCTGCCACATCACTGCGTGCTGAAGGAGGATAGTACTACAACCAAGCTAACGGTCGTGTTTGATGGATCGGCAGCTACTACCTCTGGACACTCGCTGATGATGCACTGATACTGATGCGTTTTCGTACATTCGCAGTCGCCCTCACAGGCGACATATGCAAATATAAACCAGCAGAGAACTTTCTTCAATGTATCCTGTGGCATGATTTTCAGCATCAGAAGATACAGACTTACAAATTAGACACCGTCACCTACGGCATAAAACCAGCATGTTTCTCTCAGTGCGGGCTATGCACCAACTGGCCATGGATGAGCAGCAGGCATTTCCTATTGGCGCTGACATTATTAAAAGGGATTTCTACGTGGATGATCTCATCTCTGGTGGTAGCTGTGTTCAAGATGCAGTCGAGATATTGAAGCAAACGTCTGGACTACTCGCCAAGGGCAACTTTAAGCAGCGAAAATTGTGTTCTAGCGACGCTACTGTACTCCAAAGCATATCGGAAGAGGATAGAGAATCGCTGCTTAAGTTCAACGATGGCAGCGATATCACGAAAACGTTAGGCCTCGTTTGGGATCCCGCCTCAGACTGTTTTCTTTTTCTCCACTAAGGCTACCCTCGAGACTGACAAAACGATCAATCCTCTCCTCAATTGGTCGTTTTTACGACCCCCTTGGTCTTGTTGGGCCTTTAATAACAAAATCGAAAATTTTTATGCAGGATCTCTGGAGAGAAAAACTGGACTGGGATGAGAGCTTGCCTGTACACTTAAGCACAGCCTGGGTCAACTTCTGCGCTGATTTTGAGCAGACTCAGCAATTCCAGTATCCCCGTCGGGCACTCTCATCAGACAGCACAGTTGAGATTCACGGATTTTGTGATGCCAGCCTGAGCGCTTATGGGGCATGCGTCTATACAGTTTTAAAGTGCCATGGCAACACAAGCGTACGTCTCTTGTGTTCCAAGTCGCGTGTCGCGCCTGTGGAAACTATCACTGTACCAAAGCTGGAACTCTGCGGAGCTGCATTATTGGCTGAACTTTTCAGCGAAATCTGCCAACTGAAAGTGTTTAGCTGTCGTTATTACTGTTGCTCAGACTCTGCTGTAGTTTTGGCTTGGATTCCCAATGATGCTTCCAAATTCAATATTTTCGTTGCCAATCGGGTCGCAGCCATCCAAGAGCTCACTACTAGCATGGAATGGCATCATATTCCCACTGAATTAAACCCGGCTGATATAATTTTACGAGAAGCGCTGCCCAGTGAGCTTTGCAGGTCTCCGTTATGGACCCATGGCCCAAGCTTTGTCAGAAAAGAAAAGGAAGAGTGCCCTGCCTCCTGTGTACCTGCCGAATCCTTGCCAGAACTCCGACACAAGGTTTTACTCGGAACTGCATCGCAACTTGATCTCTCAATTGGCTGCAAGTTCATCAACTCGTTCTCCAAGCTGCAACGCGTCTTTACATACATTTACAAGTTTGTAAATTGAATCCGAGAATCTGAGCTAACTGTAAGCCACGTGCGTCATGGCACACATCTGTTGCTACGGTCAGTGCAAATGGCTACTCTTAGACTTATGGAAGGAAGGCCCGTCAAACGGTCTAGCTCAATGGCCTCTCTCGTGCCATTCTTTGACGACTTCTGCTTACTCCGCACGGTGGACGACTGAAAAATTCGTTGTTGGACTTCTCAGCGCGACATCCGATTATATTGCTTCTTCAGCATCCTGTGACCCAGGCAATAATAATCCATTTTCATAAACAGAATTTGCATGCTGGACCTCGTGCCGTATTGGCTTCGAATCGGCTCCAATACTGGCCCATTGGCGGTCGTAAAACAGTCTCTATTATTGTTGCCAAATGCACAATCTGTTTTCGTGCCAAGCCACGATTGGTAGAGCACATAATGACAGATCTACCAGCTGATCGTCTCGACACATCGTATATTTTTATGATCACTGGCGTTGATTACTGTGGACCATTCTTCAACAGGCCTCCCGTGAAATGCTACATAAGCCTGTTCATATGCTTCGTTACAAAGGCAGTACACTTAGAGCTTGTAAAGGATTTGTCTACAATATCGTTTCTAAACGCCCTAAAACGGTTCATCCTGACTCGCACTCGACCTTCAAGGATCTGGTCTGACAATGCGACAAACTTTATAGGCGCTAAGAATGAGCTGGCAGATCTGAGCCGCCTGTTCCTGAGTGACGAGCATGTCAAAGCTGTTCACGAGTTTTGCCTATCCGATTCAATTGAATGCTTGTTCATCCCTCCTCACTCTCCACACTTTGGCGGGCTATGGGAAGCCGCTGTGAAGACTGCGAAGCACCATTTTTATCGCTCTGTCGGCCCTTCCATCTTGGACTTCGACTCGCTGCGCACGCTCGTCTGCCACATCACGGCAATTATTAATTTTCGTCCATTACTACCACTTTCAAAGCATCCCGATGATCTTGAAGTCTTGACACCCGCACACTTTCTGGGTACAGCGCCATCTTCGTCATACATTGAGCGTGATCTAAGGAAGCTTAATTTTAATCGGCTTAGCTATTTTCAGCGCGTTACATACCTCCAACAAGTATTTTGGGCCCGTTGGCGCGAAGAGTATTTAACGCTTCTTCAGTAACAGCAGAATACAATAATCATAAATACAGCTTAAGAGTAAATGATGTTTGCTCTTTGTAAGTTGCTGCCTACTCTCTTCATCGGCCCCTTTGCCTCCTGCATTGACGCCCGCTGCCCATCGTTCTGAGCGGAGCTCAATTTCGTTCGTTTTGCATATAGTTTTAGTTTTTCGTTTGATCGCAAGCAAGGCACAGCTATTTCGAGTTGACTGCCGAGCAATATTATAACATTTCGTAAACTATAATAAGTGCCCTGTGCGGTAAATAAATACATTTGAAACAAAATATAAAACATCGAATTTCGTTGCACACAAAGCAGTGCTAATTAATTAGTTGCAAAAAGGCTTGTAACTACACACAACCTTCTAATCCCTTCACTGCAGGGTTCTATTTCTGCCCCAAAAAACGTACTTCATCTTCTGACCAAATCTTAATTCATTATCAGAATGTTAGAGTTCCCATTTCAAAGCTTAAAAATCTTTTCATGGCCAGCACTTTCTTCGATTCGGATATAATAGCATTTTCAGAAACATGGTTAAATTTAACCATATCTTGTTGTTAAATGCCGTTAAAGCCACTCTGCCATCAGAACTTTTCTGTTTGAGTACGCCTACTGACGCTGAGATTGTCTCAGCTAAGGTGTCCATTCCTACACGGAATATCTATGCTCGTATGACCCTCCTTCTTCTAATATTTAAGTTTATATAAAACATATTACTTATATTACAGGTTTCTTCACACGTGCGTGATAATGACTTATTTATGGTGTTGGGTGATTTTAATTTGCCGAACATTTCTTGGTCATTATTCACTGCTGAAAATTATCTAGTGCCCTCAGCACAGCATGATTTTATAGATTGCATGCTTGATCTTTCGTTGTTCCAAATCAATTCAATTTCTAAACTAGACCTTGTATTTGTGACCCACTACCTTATTTCTAATGTGCCTAGGTCCCGTTTTTTATCTCTTCCTGAGGATGTCCATCATCATACTTTAAAGATTGCAATGCTGAATTGTAATCTTTTCATTTCGTGTTCATCAGCCAATAAGCCCCGCTGCCATAATTTTTTGATTTATCACCCTAAACTCCCTATTAGATGTGTGTATTCCCAAGTCAATTCCTTCGACTACTTTTTCAAAACCAGCCTGTTTTACTCCCAGATTATCACATCTACAAAATGTAAAATCTAAATATTTTAAAAAGTTTAAAAACTCTGGTTCGTGTACAGACGTGGCTAAATATTCCATAGCCAAGTCGAAATTCTTTCTTCTTAATTCTCAATGCTATGAGAATTATCTAACTCGTTGTAAAAGGCAATTTCCCCGTAAGCGTAAATCTTGAAGCTTGCCATATTTTTTTTCTTAGGATGGATAAAGCTGGCTATGACTCTGATTCTACCAACCTCTTTGCTAATTTTTTTCAATCAACTTACTCTTCAGTCTGTCCTAATACTAATTCTTACCCTTATACTATTTCTTCCGCTGGTTCAATACCTTCTCCGATTATTTCACGCTCCTCTCTCCTATTAGCTATAAACTCATTAAAATCTTCCTACTCTCCTGGACCTGACAATATTCCTAGTTGTACACTCAAGGAGTGTAGTTCTTCCCTTCGTTATCCATTGCTAAAGCTTTTTAATCTATCCCTTGAAACTTCTGTCTTTTCATTTCTTTGGAAAGAATCTTATATCATTCCTTTTCACAAGAAAGTTGGGAAGTGTGATATACAATGTTACAGGGTCATTGCAAAACTGTCTATTCTTAAATTATTTGAAAAAATAATCACTTCGAATTTACAGCATTTCTGCAAATCAATTGTTTCCCCTGTTCAACATGGATTCGTAAAGAATCGGTCAACTACGACCAATCTGCTTAAGTTTACTTCCTTGTTAAATGATGCTTTCCTTTCGAAAATGCAAACATGTCATTTACACCGACTTCAGTAAGGCGTTTGACTCTGTGCACCATGACATTTTACTTTTTAAACTTGACCGAATGGGTTTCCCTCAGTCTCTTTTGCTTTGGATTAATTCTTATTTAAAAGGTAGGACCCAAGGAGTAATGCTGAGGCTGACTACCTCTAAACGGGCTCACGTTACTTCTGGTGTTCCTCAAGGTAGTCATATTGGACCTTTACTCTTTACTCTTTTTATAAATGATCTCCTCTATGTTATATCACATGCCCGTGTACTCATGTATGCGGACTTATTCTATCATACACTAATCCTCTACATCATTTTTGCCTACAAGACGATTTGAACGCTATGCAACTTTGGTGTTCGCTCAATCAATTGCATCTAAATTATTCAAAGTGTATGTTTATGACATTTAATCGTACTACACCTTATGTTGTTAGTTAAACAATCGACAATATCCCTTTGCAACGTATAATAACAGTTAAGGATCTAGGCGTTCTTTTTGTTTCTAAACTCTGTCTCAATCTTCACATATATACCATCGTCAATGAGACAAAAGATGTACTTGAATTTATTAAACGATGGTCTAAAGAGTTTAACAATTCTTTTATAACAAAACTTCTGTACATCTCTCTTGTTCGCCCTATCCTTGAATACTGCTGTTGTATCTGGTCTCCACAGTATAACAACAGCCAGGATCGTATTGAATCTGTTCAGAAGCAATTTCAATCTTCGGTTGCCGTCCTACTCCAGCAGACTGCTTCTTCTCAACCTTCCGTCGTTAATCAACCGTAGGACCATTCTCGGTGTTGTTCTTCTACATAAGTTGACTATTGGCGACATAGATTCTCCTTTTCTGCTAGGGCTTCTTCAATTCTCTGTTCCGGCTAGACCAACCAGAAATTATCGCCCCTTATTCCTATCTACGTGTACAACAGACTACGCTATGCACAATCCTTTTCGCGTGCTATGTAAAAATTATAATAGTTTGCATCACGTTTTCTCTACCGAACTTTCTCTACCCCTAATAAAATCGTTGCTTTCAGGATAGCATCGGGAAGTCGCTGACCATTCCCAGCTATGAGCAGGGGCATAGCTAGCCGGAAACGCTGAAAAATTTTCCCCCACCAGGTCGATGATTTCCCATAACTTTTCTCTTTGTCCGATCTGCTTAACATAATATCTAGCTTTAATTTCCTTACTTTAATAACAATCTTTTTACTTTCTTTTTTCCTATTTATTGTATTTTCTTAACTAATATAGGAAAATAAGATTATTTTCAGTTTTACCTAAGAACACTTTTTCCTGCCTTCGCCCTTCTGCTTAGATGTAGGCTCTAACAGGGTCACTGACAAAATTAGCTGTGAAAGGGGCACACCAGCTGTGCTGGCAAATAAAAGACCCCCATGCTATTTTAAAATTGTGATCTCTAAATAGGTTTTTTATTACACAATTAAATAATAAGGAAGAATAAATAAATCGTCACGTTCGTCTGAGCTTGACTCAAGTTTGCCTACAGTGTGCTTCGCAATTAACGTGGACCCACTTAAACGCGGTCTTCCTCCAGAAACTACCCTTGTTTTTTGAAAACTTGGCAGCCCTGGGAAAAGCCTATCTGGCCGACGCTAACCCCAAGTATCAAGCCCCGTGTTGCGGCTTAAAGAAAGACGGATATGCAAGTCCTATGTTAATAGGGATGTTCCAATTTGTATTTTTGATAGTAAAACTCGGTTGACTATCGGTTATAGTAGACGGTACCAGGGCTGTGAGACATGTTGAGTATTCAGAGACTTGTGACTGTAACATAATAGAGACCGTATTGTCTTAAGTGTCAAAACGGGACACTCGAAGACCGGGGACAATTGCTGAGGACTTGTGCTCCTTTAACTGAAGCTGGTGAGCAAGTCGTGACTTTATAAGATGCAGCTGAGAAGCGGAGCGATTTTTGACGATCTCGATAGCAGTAGCCAAGATCACTGCGGAAATTCTGGGCGATAAGAGAGGTGGAGGTGGATGTCGACGACTTAGAGGTAGAGGCGTGGGCAATGAATTAGCAAGCGCAGTCAGCTGGCCAGAAAACACAAAACAAGTCGTTTTTATTCCCTAAGTCGTAACGCAGAGGTCAAGATTCCAAACCGTGTACAATTATACATCCGATGACCAAGGATGTCACAAACCGATGTAAAGTAGTGTTATTAACTGTGATTGTAAAACTCAGTTTTCCCAGATCCACTCTACAAGACATTTGTAATTAGCCGGGACGCGTAACTAAAAAAGGGGGTAAGGGTGTCGTTGGGGTTACTCCGCCGCTGAATGATTTATCTATCAGGAAAAAGGGAGAGGAACTGCTGTGATCTCTGCGGTTAGGGTTATGGCTGATGGCTGCCAAGTGGAAAACATTGAAAATAAACAGTTCTTGTTCGTCAGCAAAATAATGCAAAACAATGCAAATGGTAACTACTAGCCGTTTCTTTTTAAGTCCGTCGTCGTCGTTGCGTGCGCACGTCTGATACTTACAGCTGTCAATCCAAAAGTGAAGCTGCTGATCAGATTCGCCACTTAACGACCCTTTTCTCGAAAACTATCTACTTAAGCCTTTTCGCTTCTCCGCATCTCCTGCTTATGTTTGTAGAAGTCGGAGTTGCCTATGATTATATTTAATTCGTAATTGATCTCTCTTAACCTAAATCCTATTCTCTTATTCTCAAAAATGATTCGTTTTAATCTATTTTAAACGTCAATATGTAGGTTTCCTTAGCTTAATAATTAGTTTATAAATCCATTCGTTTAACGTGATAATAATAAACATTAATAATATAATAAGTCCATTGGTTTGACAGCTATCTTCAATGAATCCTGTGGCGTGATTCTCAGCATCAGAAGATACAGACTTACAAATTAGACACCGTCACCTACGGCATAAAACCAGCATGTTTCTCTCAGTGCGGGCTATGCACCAACTGGCCATGGATGAGCAGCAGGCATTTCCTATTGGCGCTGACATTATTAAAAGGGATTTCTACGTGGATGATCTCATCTCTGGTGGTAGCTGTGTTCAAGATGCAGTCGAGATATTGAAGCAAACGTCTGGACTACTCGCCAAGGGCAACTTTAAGCAGCGAAAATTGTGTTCTAGCGATGCTACTGTACTCTAAAGCATATCGGAAGAGGATAGAGAATCGCTGCTTAAGTTCAACGATGGCAGCGATATCACGAAAACGTTAGGCCTCGTTTGGGATCCCGCCTCAGACTGTTTTCTTTTTTCTTTTTCTCCACTGAGGCTACCCTCGAGACTGACAAAACGATCAATCCTCTCCTCAATTGCTCGTTTTTACGACCCCCTTGGTCTTGTTGGGCCTTTAATAACAAAATCGAAAATTTTTATGCAGGATCTCTGTAGAGAAAAACTGGACTGGGATGAGAGCTTGCCTGTACACTTAAGCACAGCCTGGGTCAACTTCTGCGCTGATTTTGAGACTCAGCAATTCCAGTATCCCCGTCGGGCACTCTCATCAGACAGCACAGTTGAGATTCACGGATTTTGTGATGCCAGCCTGACCGCTTATGGAGCATGCGTCTACACAGTTTCAAGGTGCCATGGCAACACAAGCGTACGTCTCTTGTGTTCCAAGTCGCGTGTCGCGCCTGTGAAAACCATCACTGTACCAAAGCTGGAACTCTGCGGAGCTGCATTATTGGCTGAACTTCTCAGCGAAATCTGCCAACTGAAAGTGTTTAAATGTCGTTATTACTGTTGGTCAGACTCTGCTGTAGTTTTGGCTGGGATTCGCAATGATGCTTCCAAATTCAATATTTTCGTTGCCAATCGGGTCGCAACCATCCAAGAGCTCACCACTGGCATGGAATGGCATCATATTCCCCCTGAATTAAACCCGGCGGATATAATAAGCACGATGTCGTCCTACTTGCCACTGCCGTCATCAATGTAAAAAATCGCGCTGGATCCTTGGTGCCCTGCCGTGCGTTGCTCGACTCTGGGTCGCAATTGTACATCATCACCTCTCGTCTTGCTCATCAGCACCAGCTGCGCAAATTCAAGTCCACAGCAGTCGTCTCTGGCATTGGTGATGCAGCGTTTTCGTCAGATGGTTTTTCGGCAAACATCAATGTCCAATCTCGAGTGTCTGAATAATCAACATGCATCCCGGCATTGATTGCACCATCCATCACCGATAATCAGCCTGGCTTCACCTTTGACCCTGCATCATGGAACATTCCGTCAAACATACAAATAGCTAATCCTGAACTCTTCAAATCTCAGCAAATCGACATGTTGATCGGAGCCAGTCTGTTTTCCGATCTGCCCTGCGTTGGCCAGATCAGCCGTGGCTAGGCAATTAGTGATGAATCCAGATCTTCTGATAGACTCGCATCTGCAGACGAATGCACAGATTGACAAATTAATCCGTCGGTTTTGGGAGCTGGAATCTTGTACCGAGCCTGAGTCATCACCAAACAGGGAGGAGCGTGACTGCGAGGTACACTTTCAGGCCAATTTTAAGTGTCTGCCGACTGGCGAGTATTCAGTTCGCTAACCGCTTCGACTAAGCCTGGATCAGCTGGGTGACTCCTATCAACAGGCGCTTCGCCGATTCCTTAATTTAGAAAGGAAACTAGACCGCAATCCAACTTTGAAAACACAGCATACAGCATTTATAAAGGAATATCTTAACTTAAATCATATGCCACTTAATAGCTTAGCTGCACTGGGCCAATGCAAATACTATCTGCCACATCACTGCGTGCTGAAGGAGGATAGTACTACAACCAAGCTAAGGGTCGTGTTTGATGGATCGGCAGCTACTACCTCTGGACACTCGCTGAATGATGCACTGATGGCAGGTCCTACCGTCCAACCGAAACTGTTTTCGATACTGATGCGTTTTCGTACATTCGCAGTCGCCCTCACAGGCGTTATGACGCCTGCAAAATGTATCGATGCGTACGAATCGAACCAGCAGACAGCTATCTTCAATGTATCCTGTTGCGTGATTCTCAGCATCAGAAGATACAGACTTACAAATTAGACACCGTCACCTACTGCACAAAACCAGCATGTTTCTCTCAGTGCGGGCTATGCACCAACTGACCATGGATGAGCAGCAGGCATTTTCTATTGGCGCTGACATTATTAAAAGGGATTTCTACGTGGATGATCTCATCTCTGGTGGTAGCTGTGTTCAAAAAGCAGTCGAGATATTGAAGCAAACGTGTGGACTACTCGCCAAGGGCAACTTTAAGCTGCGAAAATTGTGTTCTAGCGACGCTACTGTACTCCAAAGCATATCGGAAGAGGATAGAGAATCGCTGCTTAAGTTCAACGATGGCAGCGATATCACGAAAATGTTAGGCCTCGTTTGGGATCCCGCCTCAGACTGTTTTCTTTTTTCTTTTTCTCCACTGAGGCTACCCTCGAGACTGACAAAACGATCAATCCTCTCCTCAATTGGTCGTTTTTACGACCCCCTTGGTCTTGTTGGGCCTTTAATAACAAAATCAAAAATTTGTATGCAGGATCTCTGGAGAGAAAAACTGGACTGGGATGAGAGCTTGCCTGTACACTTAAGCACAGCCTGGGTCAACTTCTGCGCTGATTTTGAGCAGACTCAGCAATTCCAGTATCCCCGTCGGGCACTCTCATCAGACAGCACAGTTGAGATTCACGGATTTTGTGATGCCAGCCTGACCGCTTATGGAGCATGCGTCTACACAGTTTCAAGGTGCCATGGCAACACAAGCGTACGTCTCTTGTGTTCCAAGTCGCGTGTCGTGCCTGTGAAAACCATCACTGTACCAAAGCTGGAACTCTGTGAAGCTGCATTATTGGCTGAACTTCTCAGCGAAATCTGCCAACTGAAAGTGTTTAACTGTCGTTATTACTGTTGGTCAGAATCTGCTGTAGTTTTGGCTGGGATTCCCAATGATGCTTCCAAATTCAATATTTTCGTTGGCAATCGGGTCGCAGCCATCCAAGAGCTCACCACTGGCATGGAATGGCATAATATTCCCACTGAATTAAACCCGGCGGATATAATAAGCACGATGTCGTCCTACTTGCCACTGCCGTCATCAATGTAAAAAATCGCGCTGGATCCTTGGTGCCCTGCCGTGCGTTGCTCGACTCTGGGTCGCAATTGTACATCATCACCTCTCGTCTTGCTCATCAGCACCAGCTGCGCAAATTCAAGTCCACAGCAGTCGTCTCTGGCATTGGTGATGCAGCGTTTTCGTCAGATGGTTTTTCGGCAAACATCAATGTCCAATCTCGAGTGTCTGAATACTCTACATGCATCCCGGCATTGATTGCACCATCCATCTCCGATAATCAGCCTGGCTTCACCTTTGACCCTGCATCATGTAACATTCCGTCAAACATACAACTAGCTAATCCTGAATTCTTCAAATCTCAGCAAATCGACATGTTGATCGGAGCCAGTCTGTTTTCCGATCTGCCCTGCGTTGGCCAGATCAGCCGTGGCTAGGCAATTAGTGATGAATCCAGATCTTCTGATAGACTCGCATCTGCAGACGAATGCACAGATTGACAAATTAATCCGTCGGTTTTGGGAGCTGGAATCTTGTACCGAGCCTGAGTCATCACCAAACAGGGAGGAGCGTGACTGCGAGGTACACTTTCAGGCCAATTTTAAGCGTCTGCCGATTGGCGAGTATTCAGTTCGCTTACCGCTTCAACTAAGCCTGGATCAGCTGGGTGACTCCTATCAACAGGCGCTTCGCTGATTCTTTAATTTAGAAAGGAAACTAGACCGCAATCCAACTTTGAAAACCCAGCATACAGCATTTATAAAGGAATATCTTGACTTAAATCATATGCCACTTAATAGCTTAGCTGCACTGGGCCAATGCAAATACTATCTGCCACATCACTGCGTGCTGAAGGAGGATAGTACTACAACCAAGCTAAGGGTCGTGTTTGATGGATCGGCAGCTACTACCTCTGGACACTCGCTGAATGATGCACTGATGGCAGGTCCTACCGTCCAACCGAAACTGTTTTCGATACTGATGCGTTTTCGTACATTCGCAGTCGCCCTCACAGGCGTTATGACGCCTGCAAAATGTATCGATGCGTACGAATCGAACCAGCAGACAGCTATCTTCAATGTATCCTGTTGCGTGATTCTCAGCATCAGAAGATACAGACTTACAAATTAGACACCGTCACCTACTGCACAAAACCAGCATGTTTCTCTCAGTGCGGGCTATGCACCAACTGACCATGGATGAGCAGCAGGCATTTCCTATTGGCGCTGACATTATTAAAAGGGATTTCTACGTGGATGATCTCATCTCTGGTGGTAGCTGTGTTCAAGATGCAGTCGAGATATTGAAGCAAACGTCTGGACTACTCGCCAAGGGCAACTTTAAGCTGCGAAAATTGTGTTCTAGCGACGCTACTGTACTCCAAAGCATATCGGAAGAGGATCGCTGCTTAAGTTCAACGATGGCAGCGATATCACGAAAACGTTAGGCCTCGTTTGGGATCCCGCCTCAGACTGTTTTCTTTTTTCTTTTTCTCCACTGAGGCTACCCTCGAGACTGACAAAACGATCAATCCTCTCCTCAATTGGTCGTTTTTACGACCCCCTTGGTCTTGTTGGGCCTTTAATAACAAAATCAAAAATTTGTATGCAGGATCTCTGGAGAGAAAAACTGGACTGGGATGAGAGCTTGCCTGTACACTTAAGCACAGCCTGGGTCAACTTCTGCGCTGATTTTGAGCAGTCTCAGCAATTCCAGTATCCCCGTCGGGCACTCTCATCAGACAGCACAGTTGAGATTCACGGATTTTGTGATGCCAGCCTGACCGCTTATGGAGCATGCGTCTACACAGTTTCAAGGTGCCATGGCAACACAAGCGTACGTCTCTTGTGTTCCAAGTCGCGTGTCGTGCCTGTGAAAACCATCACTGTACCAAAGCTGGAACTCTGTGAAGCTGCATTATTGGCTGAACTTCTCAGCGAAATCTGCCAACTGAAAGTGTTTAACTGTCGTTATTACTGTTGGTCAGAATCTGCTGTAGTTTTGGCTGGGATTCCCAATGATGCTTCCAAATTCAATATTTTCGTTGGCAATCGGGTCGCAGCCATCCAAGAGCTCACCACTGGCATGGAATGGCATAATATTCCCACTGAATTAAACCCGGCGGATATAATAAGCACGATGTCGTCCTACTTGCCACTGCCGTCATCAATGTAAAAAATCGCGCTGGATCACCTCTCGTCTTGCTCATCAGCACCAGCTAGCTGCGCAAATTCAAGTCCACAGCAGTCGTCTCTGGCATTGGTGATGCAGCGTTTTCGTCAGATGGTTTTTCGGCAAACATCAATGTCCAATCTCGAGTGTCTGAATAATCTACATGCATCCCGGCATTGATTGCACCATCCATCACCGATAATCAGCCTGGCTTCACCTTTGACCCTGCATCATGGAACATTCTGTCAAACATACAACTAGCTAATCCTGAGTTCTTCAAATCTCAGCAAATCGACATGTTCATCGAAGCCAGTCTGTTTTCCGATCTGCCCTGCGTTGGCCAGATCAGCCGTGGCTAGGCAATTAGTGATGAATCCAGATCTGCTGATAGACTCGCATCTGCAGACGAATGCACAGATTGACAAATTAATCCGTCGGTTTTGGGAGCTGGAATCTTGTACCGAGCCTGAGTCATCACCAAACAGGGAGGAGCGTGACTGCGAGGTACACTTTCAGGCCAATTTTAAGCGTCTGCCGACTGGCGAGTATTCAGTTCGCTTACCGCTTCGACTAAGCCTGGATCAGCTGGGTGACTCCTATCAACAGGCGCTTCGCCGATTCCTTAATGTAGAAAGGAAACTAGACCGCAATCCAACTTTGAAAACCCAACATACAGCATTTATAAAGGAATATCTTGACTTAAATCATATGCCACTTAATAGCTTAGCTGCACTGGGCCAATGCAAATACTATCTGCCACATCACTGCGTGCTGAAGGAGGATAGTACTACAACCAAGCTAAGGGTCGTGTTTGATGGATCGGCAGCTACTACCTCTGGACACTCGCTGATGATGCACTGATGGCAGGTCCTACCATCCAACCGAAACTGTTTTCGATACTGATGCGTTTTCGTACATTCGCAGTCGCCCTCACAGGCGTTATGACGCCTGCAAAATGTATCGATGCGTACGAATCGAACCAGCAGACAGCTATCTTCAATGTATCCTGTTGCGTGATTCTCAGCATCAGAAGATACAAACTTACAAATTAGACACCGTCACCTGCGGCACAAAACCAGCATGTTTCTCTCAGTGCGGGCTATGCACCAACTGGCCATGGATGAGCAGCAGGCATTTCCTATTGGCGCTGACATTATTAAAAGGGATTTCTACGTGGATGATCTCATCTCTGGTGGTAGCTGTGTTCAAGATGCAGTCGAGATATTGAAGCAAACGTCTGGACTACTCGCCAAGAGCAACTTTAAGCTGCGAAAATTGTGTTCTAGCGACGCTACTATACTCCAAAGCATATCGGAAGAGGATAGGGAATCGCTGCTTAAGTTCAACGATGGCAGCGATATCACGAAAACGTTAGGTCTCGTTTGGGATCCCGCCTCAGACTGTTTTCTTTTTTCTTTTTCTCCACTGAGGCTACCCTCGAGACTGACAAAACGATCAATCCTCTTCTCGATTGCTCGTTTTTACGACCCCCTTGGTCTTGTTGGGCCTGTAATAACAAAATCTAAAATTTTTATGCAGGATCTCTGGAGAGAAAACCTGGACTGGGATGAGAGCTTGCCTGTACACTTAAGCACAGCCTGGGTCAACTTCTGCGCTGATTTTGAGCAGACTCAGCAATTCCAGTATCCCCGTCGGACACTCTCATCAGACAGCACAGTTGAGATTCACGGATTTTGTGATGCCAGCCTGAGCGCTTATGGGGCATGCGTCTATACAGTTTTAAAGTGCCATGGCAACACAAGCGTACGTCCCTTGTGTTCCAAGTCGCGTGTCACGCCTGTGGAAACCATCACTGTACCAAAGCTGGAACTCTGCGGAGCTGCATTATTGGCTGAACTGCTCAGCGAAATCTGCCAACTAAAAGTGTTTAGCTGTCGTTATTACTGTTGCTCAGACTCTGCTGTAGTTTTAGCTTGGATTCATAATGATGCTTCCAAATTCAATATTTTCGTTGCCAATCGGTTCGCAGCCATCCAAGAGCTCACTACTAGCATGGAATGGCATCATATTCCCACTGAATTAAACCCGGCGGATATAATTTCACGAGGAGCGCTGCCCAGTGAGCTTTCCAGGTCTCCGTTATGGGCCCATGGCCCAAGCTTTGTCAGAAAAGAAAAGGAAGAGTGCCCTGCCTCCTGTGTACCTGCCGAATCCTTGCCAGAACTCCGACACAAGGTTTTACTCGGAACTGCATCGCAACTTGATCTCTCAATTGGCTGCAAGTTCATCAACTCGTTCTCCAAGCTGCAACGCGTCTTTACATACATTTACAAGTTTGTAAATTGAATCCGAGAATCTGAGCTAACTGTAAGCCACGTGCGTCATGGCACACATCTGTTGCTACGGTCAGTGCAAATGGCTACTCTTAGACTTATGGAAGGAAGGCCCGTCAAACGGTCTAGCTCAATGGCCTCTCTCGTGCCATTCTTTGACGACTTCGGCTTACTCGGCATCGGTGGACGACTGAAAAATTCGTTGTTGGACTTCTCAGCGCGACATCCGATTATATTGCTTCGCCAGCATCCTGTGACCCGAGCAATAATAATCCACTTTCATAAACGGAATTTGCATGCTGGACCTCGCGCCGTATTGGCTTCGAATCGGCTCCAATACTGGCCCATTGGCGGTCGTAAAACAGTCTCTAGTATTGTTGCCAAATGCACAATCTGTTTTCGTGCCAAGCCACGATTGGTAGAGCACATAATGACAGATCTACCAGCTGATCGTCTCGACACATCGTTTCCTTTTATGATTACTGGCGTTGATTACTGTGGACCATTCTTCTACAAGAGCGAAGTCCGCAACAGGCCTCCCGTGAAATGCTACATTAGCCTGTTCATATGCTTCGCTACAAAGGCAGTACACTTAGAGCTTGTAAAGGATTTGTCTAAAATATCGTTTCTAAACGCCCTAAAACGGTTCATCCTGACTCGCACTCGACCTTCAAGGATCTGGTCTGACAATGCGACAAACTTCATAGGCGCTAAGAATGAGCTGGCAGATCTGAGCCGCCTGTTCCTGAGTGACGAGCATGTCAAAGCTGTTCACGAGTTTTGCCTATCCGACACACTTTGGCGGGCTATGGGAAGCCGCTGTGAAGACTGCGAAGCACCATTTTTATCGCTCTGTCGGCCCTTCCATCTTGGACTTCGATTCGCTGCGCACGCTCGTCTGCCACATCACGGCAATTATTAATTCTCGTCCATTACTTCCACTTTCAGAGCATCCCGATGATCTGACGTCTTGACACCCGCACACTTTCTGGGTACAGCGCCATCTTCGTCATACATTGAGCCTGATCTAAGGAAGCTTAATTTCAATCGGCTTAGCTATTTTCAGCGCGTCACATACCTCCAACAAGTATTTTGGGCCCGTTGGCGCGAAGAGTATTTAACGCTTCTTCAGTAACAGCAGAATACAATAATCATAAATACAGATTAAGAGTAAATGATGTTTGCTCTTTGTAAGTTGCTGCCTACTGTCTTCATCGGCCCCTTTGCCTCCTGCACTGACGCCCGCTGCCCATCGTTCTGAGCGGAGCTCAATTTCGTTCGTTTTGCACATAGTTTTAGTTTTTCGTTTGATCGCAAGCAAGGCACAGCTATTTCGAGTTGACTGCCGAGCAATATTATAACATTTCGTAAACTATAATAAGTGCCCTGTGCGGTAAATAAATACATTTGAAACAAAATATAAAACATCGAATTTCGTTGCACACAAAGCAGTGCTAATTAATTAGTTGCAAAAAGGCTTGTAACTACACACAACCTTCTAATCCCTTCACTGCAGGGTTCTATTTCTGCCCCAAAAAACGTACTTCATCTTCTGACCAAATCTTAATTCATTATCAGAATGTTAGAGGTCCCATTTTAAAGCTTAAAAATCTTTTCATGGCAAGCACTTTCTTCGATTCGGATTGTTGTTAATTGCCGTTAAAGCCACTCTGCAATCAGAACTTGTAATCTTTTCATTTCGTGTTCATCAGCCAATAAGCCCCGCTGCCATAATTTTTTGATTTATCACCCTAAACTCCCTATTAGATGTGTGTATTCCCAAGTCAATTCCTTCGACTACTTTTTCAAACTCCCAGATTATCACATATACAAAATGTAAAATCTAAATATTTTAAAAAGTTTAAAAACTCTGGTTCGTGTACAGACGTGGCTAAATATTCCATAGCCAAGTCGAAATTCTTTCTTCTTAATTCTCAATGCTATGAGAATTATCTAACTCGTTGTAAAAGGCAATTTCCCCGTAAGCGTAAATCTTGAAGTTTGCCATATTTTTTTTCTCAGGATGGATAAAGCTGGCTATGACTCTGATTCTACTAACCTCTTTGCTAATTTTTTTCAATCAACTTACTCTTCAGTCTGTCCTAATACTAATTCTTACCCTTATACTATTTCTTCCGCTGGTTCAATACCTTCTCCCATTATTTCACGCTCCTCTCTCCTATTAGCTATAAACTCTTTAAAATCTTCCTACTCTCCTGGACATGACAATATTCCTAGTTGTACACTCAAGGAGTGTAGTTCTTCCCTTCGTTATCCATTGCTAAAGCTTTTTAATCTATCCCTTGAAACTTCTGTCTTTTCATTTTTTTGGAAAGAATCTTATATCATTCCTTTTCACAAGAAAGTTGGGAAGTGTGGCATACAATATTACAGGGGCATTGCAAAACTGTCTATTCTTAAATTATTTGAAAAAATAATCACTTCGACTTTGCAGCATTTCTGCAAATCAGTTGTTTCCCCTGTTCAACATGGATTCGTAAAGAATCGGTCAACTACGACCAATCTGCTTAAGTTTACTTCCTTGGTAAATGATGCTTTCCTTTCGAAAATGCAAACTGATGTCATTTACACCGACTTCAGTAAGGCGTTTGAATCTGTGCACCATGACATTTTACTTTTAAACTTGACCGAATGGGTTTCCCTCAGTCTCTTTTGCTTTGGATTAATTCTTATTTAAAAGGTAGGACCCAAGGAGTAATGCTGAGGCTGACTAAACAGGCTCACGTTACTTCTGGTATTCCTCAAGGTAGTCATATTGGACCTTTACTCTTTACTCTTTTTATAAATGATCACTCATGTATACGGACTTATTCTATCATACACTAATCCTAATTCTTGCCTACACGACGATTTGAACGCTATGCAACTTTGGTGTTCGCTCAATCAATTACATCTAAATTATTCAAAATGTATGTTTATGACATTTAATCCCACTACACCTTATGTTGTTAGTTAAACAATCGACAATATCCCTTTGCAACGTATACTAACAGTTAAGGATCTAGGCGTTCTTTTTGTTTCCAAACTCTGTCTCAATCTTCACATATATACCATCGTCAATGAGACAAAAGGTGTACTTGAATTCATTAAACGATGGTCTAAAGAGTTTAACAATTCTTTTATAACAAAACTTCTGTACATCTTTCTTGTTCGCCCTATCCTTGATTACTGCTGTTGCATCTGGTCTCCGCAGTATACCAATAGCCAGGAACGTATTGAATCTATTCAGAAGCAATTTCTGCTTTTTGCCTTACAAGGATTAAATTGGGACCCTAATCTTCGGTTGCTATCCCTCTGCAACAGGCTGCTTCTTCTTAACCTACCGTCGATAACCAACCGCGAACCATTCTCGGTGTTGTTTTTCTACATAAGTTGACTATTGGCGACATAGATTCTCCTTTTCTGCTAGGGCTTCTTCAATTCTCTGTTCCGGCTAGACCAACCAGAAATTATCGCCCCTTAATCCTATCTACGTGTACAACAGACTACGCTATGTACAATCCTTTTCGCGTGCTATGTAAAAATTATAATAGTTTGCATCACGTTTTCTCTACCGAACTTTCTCTACCCCTAATAAAATCGTTGCTTTCAGGATACCCTCGGGAAGTCGCTGACCATTCCAGGGCAATGGCATAGCTTACCGGACAGGCTGAAAAAATGTTGGGTGGGTGATTTCCCATTACTTTTCTTTTTGTCCGATCTGCTTAACATAATATCTAGCTTTAATTTCCTTACTTTAATAACAATCTTTTTACTTTCTTTTTTCCTATATATTGTAATTTCTTAATTAATATAGGAAATTAAGATTATTTTCAATTTTACCTAAGAACACTTTTTCCTGCCTTCACCCTTCTGCTTAGATGTAGGCTCTAACAGCGTCACTGACAAAATTAGCTGTGAAAGGGGCACACCAGCTGTGCTGGCAAATAAAACACCCCCATGCTATTTTAAAATTGTGATCTCTAAATAGGTTTTTTATTACACAATTTTATTATGTATTGTATGTACAATGTATTGAATAATAAGGAAGAATAAATAAATCGTCACGTTCGTCTGAGCTTGACTCAAGTTTGCCTACAGTGTGCTTCGCAATTAACGTGGACCCACTTAAACGCGGTCTTCCTCCAGAAACTACCCTTGTTTTTTGAAAACTTGGCAGCCCTGGGAAAAGCCTATCTGGCCGACGCTAACCCCAAGTATCAAGCCCCGTGTTGCGGCTTAAAGAAAGACGGATATGCAAGTCCTATGTTAATAGGGATGTTCCAATTTGTATTTTTGATAGTAAAACTCGGTTGACTATCGGTTATAGTAGACGGTACCAGGGCTGTGAGACATGTTGAGTATTCAGAGACTTGTGACTGTAACATAATAGAGACCGTATTGTCTTAAGTGTCAAAACGGGACACTCGAAGACCGGGGACAATTGCTGAGGACTTGTGCTCCTTTAACTGAAGCTGGTGAGCAAGTCGTGACTTTATAAGATGCAGCTGAGAAGCGGAGCGATTTTTGACGATCTCGATAGCAGTAGCCAAGATCACTGCGGAAATTCTGGGCGATAAGAGAGGTGGAGGTGGATGTCGACGACTTAGAGGTAGAGGCGTGGGCAATGAATCAGCAAGCGCAGTCAGCTGGCCAGAAAACACAAAACAAGTCGTTTTTATTCCCTAAGTCGTAACGCAGAGGTCAAGATTCCAAACCGTGTACAATTATACATCCGATGACCAAGGATGTCACAAACCGATGTAATGTAATGTAGTGTTATTAACTGTGATTGTAAAACTCAGTTTTCCCAGATCCACTCTACAAGACATTTGTAATTAGCCGGGACGCGTAACTAAAAAAGGGGGTAAGGGTGTCGTTGGGGTTACTCCGCCGCTGAATGATTTATCTATCAGGAAAAAGGGAGAGGAACTGCTGTGATCTCTGCGGTTAGGGTTATGGCTGATGGCTGCCAAGTGGAAAACACTGAAAATAAACAGTTCTTGTTCGTCAGCAAAATAATGCAAAACAATGCAAATGGTAACTACTAGCCGTTTCTTTTTAAGTCCGTCGTCGTCGTTGCGTGCGCACGTCTGATACTTACAGCTGTCAATCCAAAAGTGAAGCTGCTGATCAGATTCGCCACTTAACGACCCTTTTCTCGAAAACTATCTACTTAAGCCTTTTCGCTCCTCCGCATCTCCTGCTTATGTTTGTAGAAGTCGGAGTTGCCTATGATTATATTTAATTCGTAGATATCGGGTTAACACTTTGGGGTCGTCGCCTCAAAGAAACGGGAGGCTAAGCTTGACAAGGAATTGCGAGGTCACAATATCAGAGGTAAAAGCAATCTGAAAGGAGATTCCATTATGTTGTATCCACAACTTCATGCAATCTGTACTGAGACGTCTGCAATTGAACCAAATGAAGGATTGTAAAATTTAATGTAGTGGAGCTAATCTAGCTATGCATATCCGGAAGCAATGGCAACGGCGGTGCTCAACCGATCTTCACAAAATATATTGGGAAGTATTCACAGAGGCTCCCTAGCTCCTTCGGATGGGGGGTTCTTATTAATGTCTGGCCTGCATATACTATTTTATTTAAGGATCCCTCCAGAAACTAAATTTTGGAGCTATACTCCGAGGATCAAAATATATCAATTAAAAAAATCTATTTGGTAATAAATAGTTTAACGAAAAATAGTGTAAACTTAATTACTTAATTACTAATATTTTTTAAATACCTAAGTTACACTTCACTATTATTTTATTTCCAATGGATTCACTCAATTCCTTTGTTTTGACCATATTTAATACATTTTTGAATGAAACAAATCCTATCAGTAACAACAGTCTCTCAGGCTAACAAATCCGGAACAATGGTATGATTTTCAATTAACAGCTAAAGTCAACATACGAATGCTAATAAATGGCATATTATGAAAACACAAATTTCAAGTAAAAATATATTTTACAACATACTTAATTCATTCATATATGTACTTAAAGATAAGGCAGATAAGACAACCGTGACAATTCTTCAAAATAAACGTTGCGCAGAGTTTGTCAAAATATTTAATGTGTAGTATCCTCATGCAATGCATGCCGTCACATAATCCCAACTAGCGTTTAAAAAAATATTAGAGTATGTAGCACTGTCATCGTCAGTAAATAACTTTAAACGTTTATCAAGGTTGTTTTAAATATTAAATCGTTGTGTTGTTGTTAATATTTATATAAACTCTTTATTTATACATATGCAAGCTGGCTACATGGTCAGATAATTCGCCAACAGCTCTTGCTGCACTAACACATTTTTGTATTATATGACTGTCATTCGATTCTGCGCACTAAATACAACGTAACCAATGTACATATGTAAAATCAATAAACTCATGTACATATTTACCTTAAGTTTGTTTTTAGCACACAGTTATTAAAAAATATATTATAAGCATTATTTTATTTATAATTATTATATACAAATGATAATATTTAATACATTTTTGAATGATATATATATATATATATATATATATATATATATATATATAAATATATATATATATATATATTTGTTGTGAATTTATACACCTAAAATATATTTGTTGATACATACCTGACTTCAATTTGATTTTAAAGTAAAGTATAATTTTACCTTTCACTTATAATTATTAGGTTGATACTTATTTAAGAAATATAATTCGACCCAATAATCTTGAACAGCGAAATTACGCGCACTGACAATAAACGATATAAGTTTCCTGAACTTCTGTACTAACAGTTATTTTATACCCTCTAGTTGTCTAGCAAGGAACAGTCCTATAACACGTCAGCTTACGTACAGATATTCATGTCCGCAATGTTGATAAGATTGAAATTACATTAAATTTTAAATATACTACTTCTAAATGATATTGATAAATTTAATTAAGTAAAATGGCATTATGTTTAACAATAATATATCCAACATAAAATAAGAGTAATTTTATATATTGAATTTATAGCTAACTGAAGAAAAATGTTAGCTAAATCAACTAAAAAATAAAAATTATTCTTCTAAAGTCTTATAGTAATTTATAATAAATGCGGCATAGGGTATATTTAAGGCTTTTATCTTCTTTTTACTGTTGACCTGATGTATTTGAAGCATTTTTGCGCGCACTGTCAAAGGGTACTTCTGAGACTTATCGATTAAAATACAAGACGAAACTAAATATATACATGTATGTATATTAACAAAGCAGGTTAAGAATTGTTTGTTTATTCATGTCTGGTGGGTTTTATAGCAAGTGTAAAACTTTGATATTTGTATAAAGCCATTGCAAAGGTATATATTGTATTGATGTATACAAATGTTGTATTTAAATTTATCGATGTTCACAAAAACTGATATTAATGATTTCGATGATTTTATGCTAGCTTTTCATTTTGTACGCATAAGTATTAAACGGTCAGGTGCAGGTAGGTCTTTATTACGGGCATCAATATGTTAAGAAAATAAATACCACAACAAATCATCATGCAGCGTTTTGAATTGCCCACTGAAGGTGAAAGAAAAGATATCGATAGATTCAAGGAGTGCGCAACTATCGGAGTCACGTGTTCCTAAGCGCACCTCTGTACATTGTTGAAAGGATCTACGTTTTTTTGTTGTTGCGATAAGTTTAAAAAGAAAAAAATTAATGTCATATGCATTCCGGCTGCATGCCAAAAAAAAAATAAAAGTATAAATTGATTAAATGCGAAAATGTGATACCAATTACATAAATTTATAAAACAAATTTAGCCAAAGCAAGAGCTGCAATCCTCACCGGCAGGGCTCACGGCATAGGCTACCACACTGTTTTGGGACAATGGAAATGAACTGAATAGAAAGACAATAGCATTCATATGTATAATGTTACATTAATTTAATTATTACTATATATAATTTGTTAACCGGCTCTTTCTATTCCGATCGGCTTCATTCTCATTTTCAAAGATTCTCTGTTCAAATTCATTTCAAGGGTGTTTCACACTTTTCGAAAAATGCCTTCCTCTTTGGTAGAAATGGGGTTCAGAGATTTGGTGGGTCACGTTTCGCGCTCAAATTCATAGCCAATGATCTACATAAAAAATCATTTGAGACGTGTTTCACATTTATCGCAAAGTTAAAGCTTCATCGAAAGAAAGTGCAATTCAACGATTTTTCTTGGTGACTTTTATTTTTTCCCCATTTGCTTCAAGCTTATTTTCTACATAAGAACTTAATGTATACATGTATAACCCATTTGGGTAATTCCACCCACAACAGTGGTAAATTGGCGAAAAACGGTTGTATGAAAGTTTTTTGTTTACCATCCAATCGGCCTCAAACTTCTTTTTAAAGATCTTCGTTTAAATTCATTTGTAGAGTATTTCCCACTATTTAGAAAATCCATACCAAACTCTAAACTGTTTCGGTGGAAAGTGTATGAAAGTTTTTGTTTACTGTCCGAAATATTCATTTTATAAAATACGTGCCACGGGCACGTTTGTGTAAATATATTACGATAAAGCATCAGACGCAGCGACGTTGAGGTCTGAGGATCGTTCTGATCGTTCGGCTGCCACTCTCAGCAGACTTACTGTCTCTGGAAATAAAAAAAATGGTCACAATCGCCCATGGAGTTCCCTCGCATCAACTAATCGTGTTTCGATTATTTGGCTGTTTGACGTATCTATGCATTGTATGGTTAGTGGTTTCATGCTTACAGACGAAATTTAAACAGACAATGTGTTAGTACACGTGTGGGCGAGACGAGAAGTAATCGGAATTGTCGAATTTTTCTTGCAAAAATTTAAGTATAAGAGGAATAGTTGAATTAAGCGAATTTGGGATAAATAGGAACAGAAGTCTTTCTCTCTGTTGCACACAATACATATGTATATCGGAAAGTGGATAAGATCACAATATTATGTAGCTGTCATATGAACGATCGGTCGAAAAGTAGTTTCCTGTATACAAAATTTTTTTTGTTTTTCAATAAATTTATAAGTTTAAATTTTTCGTACACTTATGCAGCGGACCGTTAAATTATATAGTTGCCATCGGAACGATTGTTCGGAAATTAAGTAGTTCTAGTTTTGTTCTTCTAGATATCTTAACCAAACGTTAGATGGCTATATCATATAGATGCCATAGGAACTATTAGTCGAAAATTTTCTTTTGTTCTGGTCTGAAAAACTTTTTCTTATTCAAGATGTCCTTACCATCCGCGCCATTAACTATTTTCCTTGTGCTTCTTAGATACGGACAAAGAATTATGAGCATTATAAAAAGGTTGGATCATTGTTAAATCTTCGACATGTCGAAGATAGCCTTTTCTTTTATACCCTGAACCTATTATAAATGGGTAAAAGGGGTATAATGTATTTGTGTAAGTGTATTTAACAGCCAGAAGGAAGTATCTCCGATCCCATAAAACTTATACATTCTTGATCAGCATCATCAGCCAAGTCGATCTAGCCATCTTCATCTGTCAATCCGTTCGTCTGTCCTGTCACTAAACTTGACATGTAGCTTCTAGAATGGTATATATGATACCACATACAGTAGCCTTGAATCGAATATAAATGTTTTACCCACCAATTTGTCCTATTTATAATGCATCAATATTTTATAGTACAAGTAGATCTACTATAAGATAGTTAAAGAAACACAGCAGTTACTTTTAATTAATTTCTTATAACCTGAACCCGCGCAGATCGAGCTTATATCGATATTCGATAACTTGCCCCGTTTTCTTGTAATCAATGCAAAGTTATATCGGAATCCTGTTCTTCGAGCAATTTTCGTAAGCAATAAATTTGACATGTAGCTTCCAAAATAGTATATTTATATCAAGTATCTTTAATTTTATAGCTATCCGCTCTACTACCTCATAGCTGTAAATGAAGTAAATTAACTATTTTATACTGCTCTCATGTTAACCCACAAATTAAATTCAATTGATTTTTTAAGAATAAACAAATATTCTATAGTACAATAAGATGTACTGTAGAAAATTTCATCAGGAACGGTTAACACAAACGTTGTAAAAGAAAACGTGTGAAAACGTGCGAATTCCAAGAATTTCTTTATTCATGTACACACATACATTCATGCGCTTCTACTTGGTATTACAATTTTCGGTTATGCTATTTAAATTTGTTTATTATACCCTGAACCACTAACCAAACCACATATAGACTGGCACACAAGCGCATAAATGCTTCTATTCATATACAAAATATGTAAGTATGCGTGAATAGTGAGTCCAAAATATTTTAAATGCACACATGGCAACGCTTGGCTACCCTTACCAACGATAGCCAGCTAAAATGCAAGAATTTCGCATCGACGTGGCAAACCCTTTCTCAATTTCATATTACTCGTGCCTTAAAAGGGTAGCAATGCCTCACCATTTGAGAAAAAATGAATTTGTGCGCAGTTTTGCTTGTCGGACACATACACAGACACACATTTAAACAATCCCTAAACAGAGAGAGAGCATTGAGAGCTGAGAGTAAGTGCGAGCAAGATAAAAGTTAACAGCGTTGCCGTTCTATCGCACAAATCATATGGAAGAGAGTGCGCCACGCATTTACCTGTGGAGTAAGCGGTTTTGTTACTCGCGATTTTGAACCAGATGCCTCCGATACTTTTTGTGACAACGTTGTTTGTATGTCCAGTCTATATGTTGTTTGGTTAGTGCCTGAACCCATTAAAAATGGGTATAAGGATATATTGTATTTGTGCGAAATCCAAATGTATGTAACGGGCAGAAGGAAGCATCTCCGACCCCGTAAAGTATATATATTCTTGATCAGCATCAAAAGCCGAGTCGATCTAGCCATGTCCGTCTGTCTCTCCGTCCGTCCGTCCGTCCGTATATATGAACGCAAGGATCTCAGAACCTATAAGAGCTAGATACTTGAAATTTTAGATGTAGGTGCTCCTAGTTCCCGCGCAGATTGAGTTTATTTCCGATAATCGATAACTTACTCCGTTTCCAAGCAATCGGTAAAAATCGACTTCGATATCCTGTTTTTTTGGGCAATTTTGGTAAATAATAAGAGCTAGAGTCACCAAACTTGACATACAGCTTCTAAAATAGAATATATATGCATTTAATGTTGGAAGAAGAGGGTTCAAGGTATCCCCTAGTCGGGAGCTCCCGACTAAAATATATGTACTTTATAGGGTCGGAGATGCTTCCTTCTTCCTGTTACATACATTTGGATCTTGCACAAATACAATATACTCTTATACCCATTTTTAATGGGTTCAGGGTATAAAAATCTTCAAGAAATCACCTAAAATATGAACGCAATCTTAAAAACTTTATACCGAAGTACGTGAAAGGTAGCAGAATCCATGCGCTGCTAGGGCTGCTCCCTCGATTGGCAACACCTGAAACAGTTGGCATAAGTTTGTGCCCGGCTAAAGCTCTTGGAGTAAATACGCAAGTCGGAATGTGCGACGCAGCCGAATCTCAGAGTGTGGTCGATTGCCTTCGTCGTTTGGCGCCAGCGAAACACGACAACAAGAGGATCGATAAATGCCGATTTCATCTCCTGTATAAAGGGCAAAAATCCAAATCGAAGTGAGGTGTTACGGTAGTAGTAGTAATACGATTCAAAAATAAATACCACTCCAAACAATATGCTGTGTTCTGGGTTGCCAGCAGAAGAAAATTTATCGACAGTTTCGAGGGGTGCGCAGTTATTGGAGCCACCAGTTTCTTAGCGTGACTTTGGACAGGGAAGAAAAAAGAAGGTAAAGAAAAGATCCAGAGACCAGAGCATGCCGTCCACATAAAAAAATCTGAACCCATAGAGAAGGCGAATTTTCGGTAATTTGTGAACAAAACAAGTGAACAAAAAAATGTAATAAATATATAGGTATATTTTCAGTTGAAGGTTCACAATACGGGAGGTGCCGTATGCGAGGATCAGGTCACCAGAGGACCGGACTAGCCTCGGGTTTTTCTTATAGATTTAAATAATTCAAATTGATAAAAAAAAATAAAACAAGTAAGAGGTTCTAGACGGGAGCTCCTATACCAAATGCAGTTGGCGCAACACGCTCGTTTGAAGTAATAAAGATAAATTAAAATAAGAAAAAAACTGACCGCATTACTTGCTACCGATTCTACTCAACAGCTACACCAAACATTAGGTATTATTGAGAAAAAAACGCATTACAATAGCAGCACAGAAAAGAATAGCAATTATACTGCTGTTTGTTGTGTAATTCGAAGCAGACGCGAATGAATTAATGTGTCTACATGTATAGAGAAATTCTTGAAATTTTCACCCCATCCAATTTAGCAATAAAACATAACCTTGGTTTTTTCTAAAAGTTAGAATTGTGGCTTAAATTGGTGGGCAATAAAAGTTGGATTATTAACATGATTTATAGCTATGTGGTAGCAACGGGAAGGTGGCGATAGGTATAAAATGAATGATACTTGATATATATATACTATTTTAGAAGCTACATGTCAAGTTTGGTGACTCTTATTAATCTTATAAAATTGCTAAAACGACAGGATTTTGATATAGATTGTAATCGATTGCTTGGGAACGGGGTAAGTTAGCTATTATCGAAAACAAACTCGATCTGCGCAGGCACTAGGAGGACCGTCAGCTAAAAATGTAAAGTCTCTAGGTCTTATAGTTTTAAAGATCCTTGCGTTCATACATACGGAGATACGGACAGACAGACTGACATGGCTAGATCGACTCAACCGTTGACGCTGATCAATAATATAAAGCCTTATGGGATCGGAGATGCTTTCTGCCTGTTACATACATTTATATCTTTCACAAGCACATAATAACCTTTTTACCCATTTACAATTCAGTGTATAAAAATAGCAGTCGATTAATTATATTGAATGAATATTTATTTATTTATTATTATCATCATAATTCTTATTAATTATTATTAATTATAAGAAAGCGCTATTATTTATAAGTAGAAGCCACGCACAGGCGGCAACGACATGCAATAATTTACTAATCTTAATTTTCAATTATGATAAACTTAAATTAATTTACTCGTCCCAGGTGTTACTGTCGTCATGCCGAAGAAGAACAATTTTTGTAAAAATTTTGAAATACGTCTGACCCAGAAAAATAAGTTCAACATTTGCATCCTGCCGAATGAGTGAAAATAAGTTATGAATAGCTCATTATGCCCTATAATCTCTCGAAATATATCTTATAGCCTCTGCAGATTTTTAGTTTTGTTTAAATCCAGTAGCTAGTGCGGCACCGATCACTCCACTAAGATCATTGGTAGGTACTAAAAAAATATTCCTATTTACGTTCAATGATTTTTTTATTAGTTTTATTAGCATTCCATTCATTTGGTGAAGAATGTTTTTAAATGAATGTTTTTCTTGAATGCCCGCAGAAGGAACTATAAGCTTCCATAGGAACGATCAGTACTACAAATAATTAGTTTTTTAATAAAATCAATCATCAATTGCTTTAATTGGCGCCCGAGGAGGGAGTTGTTAAAGCTAATAAGGGATAACGCGTCGCGAAATAAATTACGTTTTCCCTGTAGGGTACTACGGACTAGTGTCTCGCAGGATCCCATGTCACCCGCCGTCGTTACACCGCTTTGCCATTGCACCGCGAGATAAAAAGCAAATAATCCAAAGGACCAGCGTGGGAGATTCGCGGAATGTTACTTATCGTGTAAAATTAGTGTTTAAGTGACAGAAAAAAATTATAAAGACAACAAACAAAAATACTTTCATAAGATTAAAGACAAACTTAAAAAGAAAAAAATGAGAATACTATATTTTACAAATTTGCTTCTCAACTTTGGAATATTTTAAGATAGATGTACCCTATTGTTACATTTAGATGAAGTTATCTAATAAGTTATTTACAAACCCTATTGAAATTTTTATATTTTACCACGCTCAAGCGTCAAGTGCCCAATAACAAAACGTAAAACGATAAATAAACTTAACACTGCACTTGCAATATAAAATACACCAATTCTCCGACTGTCAAGGGACGCTCCAGAATAGAAGGAGAAAACCAGCCACTGGTTATAGAATAAGAAAATATAAAAAAAAATAATAAAAATCAAGAATCTTAAGTTGTCCGATGAATTAAAAATGCAGGAAAAGGATCTTTCTGACGCGTTAGCCAATATAAAACAAGGTTCATCTAGTAACCCGTACGCCAGTCCAGGGCTAAAGCAGGTGATTTTGTTTTTAATTAGGGACACAATTCATACATACATACATACGCCAGGCTATTAATGGTGAAAATGGCGAGCATTTAGACGATATCCCTCTCACGAGCCTGACTTAGGATGAAGATTTAGAAAAGGTTCCCGATATAACGCGCTTATTTAGTGAAATCTCAAGAGATAAAACCGCATTCGGGTCATGGAAAAAACTTCGAAATAACAATGGCCATTTATAAGGGCCAAGAACATACCTATAAATATTATTTAATTACTCTACAATACCTTAATGAATTACGCCGAGAAGCGAAAAACATTCGAGCATCAGTGGCAGTGGAGAAGATTTGATCCGACACTGTATAACATCCTAAGACCATTCGCGAACTACCAGACAGTATAATCAACAATAACTCTACAAGCCAACCAATTCCCTCAGCCGCCATATACACAATACGCTACACCCCAACAGTTCTTTTGGCTTCCAAACCGGAACCCAAGCCCGTACCGATGGAATTAGATGGTTCCTTGCGGACCGGAAATTTTAACTATATGAACAGGATCCAGGTAGACGATTTCGTTTAAAAGAAGTTTCCGCTATATCTGACCAGACCACATGCGGTCTCTCTTGAGGCCTCAAAAACCTTTTCTGTAAACCAAATTTTTGCTCGCTGCTTTATTTCAATTGTGTAACGGGGAATGGAACTTAATTTCACTCATCGACACAGGTTCAACCCAAAATTATATACAACCCAACTTAATTCAGAACTTTCTGTTACCCACACTTTTCATTTCATGGGATATAAGGTAATGATACCCCTAAACAGTTAAACGCTGTTATCCATAGAATTAAAATAAAACAACTAGCAACTCAAGTGGTCAATAATATTGAAGTAAGAACACAAGTCAAACACACAGGAAAATCTCATAGATCGTAAGGCGAAATGAGAACGTCATTGGTCTCTCCGGTGTATAGCAAGCATTATCCCTACTCTGCTTCTCTAAGAGGAGAAGTGGAAAAACAATTACATCAGTTTTTGCTCGACGGCATTATAAGCCCGTACAATGCACCCGTATGGGTGGTCCTTAAATGGAGCGATATGTCAGGAGAAAATAAGAATGGTATATTCATCGACTATAGAAAACTTAATGCGTCAACAATTTGGATCGGTGTCCGATCCCTGAAATTGAAGAAATAATCGCACAATTGGGCGAGAACAAATATTGTGTGCTCGATCTGAAAAGCGGCATTCATAAAATTTCACTCAAGGAGAGAGATATAAAAAAAACAGCATTTGCAGTTAACGGAGGTAAATATGAGTTAACCAGATTTCTATTTGGGCTGAAAAAATCCCCATCAATATTCCAAAGAGGTTCGGATGATATTTTAACACGTTGGAAAATATGCTACGTTTCTTTCGACGATATTATCGTCCGAGAAAAGATCATCACGACCCTAGGCAAAGCGAATATGAAAATGCAAATCGACAAATGAGTTTTTCAAAACCGAAGTCGGTTTTCTAGGTGTTAGCATATTGGCAAACGGCGTAAAAAACAATTCCGAAAAATTAAAGGCAAAGTCATAATAGGAGATTTATTTGCGACTATTCCAAATTAGCGAAACCTCTAACAACTCTTCTTACAGGTGAAAATGGCAGACTTTCCAAAATGACTCTAATAAAGTAAAAGGGAAATTTCACTACAGCGCATTGGACGCATTCAATAAAATCAAGAGGACGCTTACCTTAAACGGTGTGATACTAGCTTACCCCAATTTACTTTCATTTATTCCTTTCCTTTAACAACCGATGCATCAAACTACGCTATCGGTGCAGTCTTAGAACAATTACCGTCTTGTTCTACACCTACCACCTACATGTCGCGTACACTTTCCAAAGCGGAAGAAAATACCTTTACCATAGACATATAGTTCAGAAACCTGACTATTCCGAAGAAGACTTAATACAAATATTAAATAAAACACTTAACCCCAAAATTGTAAATGGAATATTCACATCAGAAAACATGGGTAAAATCCAGAATATCTACCCCTTACATTTCGGCACCTACAATGTGCGATACACGCAAAAAAAAAGTGGAATGCGGCACCTTCGAGGACGAACATACAGAAATAATAACAAAAGGACACACCAAGGCTTACAGGAGTGCAATATAAAATAAAATTCAAATTCATTTTTCCCAACGTAAAACGTAAGATAGAAACGATGGCAAAAAGCTGCGAAACCTGTAAGAAAAATAAGTACGATAGGCACCCGCCAAAGGCGAGCTGCAACCGACACCCATTCCCTTTTACGCCGGTCAAATTATTCATATAGATTTGGACACTACCGAAGAAAAACAGTGTCCCAACTCCCATAAACAAATTTTCTAAATACGCTCAAATAACAATTTTGAATACACAAGCAGCTGCACACATCAAGCTGGAAGAAGGGAAGGGATTGCGGCTCGGCGTTGGCTAGCGAGGAAGGTGATCAGAATACCTATGCCCATCATACCCACGATGTTACTGCAGCAAGGCAGAACTTATCTTAGAGACAGTGACGGCAACGGTCGCAGGGGAAAAGAGATGAGTCAAAAAAAAGCCTCACGCGTCGAGAAGTGGGTCCGCCTGCTCGACAACAGGAGAAAGAGGGTACCAAGGGATAACTGAAGGAAGGTCATGGAAGTGGAGCACTTGCTTGGTAATAGGATAAAGAGGACACGAAACGGTAACCAATAATAAACTTTCCACGCCAGGGAAGTCGGACCGAGCGCATGAAAAGTCCAAAAGGCGGCGTGTAGAGCTGCAGAGGTAGACCTACGCTGGTCATGGAGGCGGCACTGCGGAAATGTGCCAGAGAACAGAGGAATCAGGAGCAACGGCTAGAGCCAATAGTCGGGCTTCATTTTTAGTCGGAGTGGAGCACGTAGGAAGCGAGACACAGGGCGAGCACAGCATCGAAGAGGCAAAGTGGCTAGTGAATCTAGATCCGAAAGATAGGGAATTCCTGGAGTCGGAAATGGTACTTTGCAAGGAGCTTCGCATATCGCTGAACACAGGATCCAGCTGAAGAATCCGGCCATTCATAGGGTGATTGACGAACAGGTGGATGAGCTAAGCAGTTGCTATCGAACAGTCGCGCAATCCGCACAGAGTCAAGAAGAAGACTGGCGAGTGGCGCATGTGCATGGACAACCGGCAACTCAATGCGCATTCCTCAGAGAGAGTTCTCAGTTGAGAGTGATTGACGTGTTTTACTTGCGCTTCAAGATTTTTATATAATTTTGCGCTTTAATACTGCTTTTTATTTCTACATTTTGCATTCATGGTGCTATATTTAAAAAGCTTTCATAAATTGTGCAAAATGTAATCTGTTGTACAGTGTAAGTCTGGTAATTATTGCATTTATTAAACACGGAGTCAGTTCCGTGTTGTTGTTATTGCCGTTTTTGATTCGTTTGGTTTGCTGCTCCCCTGTGCATACACTTATTTGTGCGTGTGTTCGCTGCTGCATATTTTTGTTTGTGCATCGCTCTCTTGCAAATTTTGCTATTGCTTTTCGCTTCAAACAATTCCTAGTCCCTGCCTAGCAACTTGGATTTATCTCCAATGTTGTTATTACTTCCTTTTCCGAACAACTGCCCAATTACCCTTGCTTCATCCCCTGTAGTGGTCCCAGTAGCGCCCGTACCTGATCCTGTCCCAGTTATCCAAACTGCCGTAGCTCCGTCAGCTTCTGGCCGCAAAGGCAGACCTGCGCGCAATCTTGCCCAGATTGTGAAGAACAATCATGGTGCCTCCTTAGCTTCTCCAACTCCTCTATTATATGCAGCCCCATTAGCTCCTACTTTAATGGTTGTTACCTCTCGTGGGCAAGTTTTTGTGTCTCGACATTCGTCTGATACCACTTCTGAGTCATTGGCAACCTATATTGCTAGCAAATCTTCTGCTAGCATGTCAATTACCAAATTTTTTTCTCCACCCTATCATCACTGAAAATAAATGTTTCACATGATATGTTCCGAATCAATTGTGATCCCGAATTTCGGCCTCTACGCATGATTGTTCACAAGTTCAAGGCAAAAAGGGCGTAACCAGCCGGTCACACCTCTAGTCCCTTCAATACAGGGTACCATTTCTGCCCCAAAAAAAACTAACTTCGTTTTCTGACAAATTCTTTATTAATTATCAGAATGTCAGAGGTCTCATTTCCAAGCTTAATCACTATACTATTGCCAGCACTTCCTTCGATTCGGATATAATAGCATTTTCAGAAACATGGGTAAATTCAAGCATATCTGATTTTGAGTTCTTTTTCGAATAATTTTTTTTTTGCATTGAAATGATCGGCCGACTCGACGTGATGGGGTGTTAATTGCCGTTAAGGCCTATCTGCAGTCAGAACTTTTATGTTTTAGTACGCCTACTGACGATGAGATTGTCTCAGTTAAGGTGTCTTTTCTTTCTGATAATTTAGTTTATCTCAAACATATTACTTGTATTAAAGAAGCTTCTTCACACGTGCGTGATAATGACCTATTTATGGTGTTGGGTGATTTTAATTTGCCGAACTCTAGGTCATGTTTGATCTTTCGTAGTTTCAAACCAATTCAATTTCTAATCATTTGAATAGAATCACTACCCAACAACATATAGACTGGACATTCAGAGTACGGCGATGGGGCAATGCTTAGGTACCCTAACCAAGGATAATGAGCTAAAATGCAAGAATTTCGTAACGATGTGGCAAACTCTTTCATTATTTCATATTACTCGTTTCTTCAAAACGGAAGAAAGCCACCGACTTTTGAGATAAATTGAATTTGTGGGCGTTTTTGCTTTTGCGGACAAATATACACACAGACACTACAACGGAAAATACGCAAATTGAAATATCACTAAGAGTAAGCCAAGGCAGTTTCCAGCAGTGCGATGAAATAAAAAGAGCAGCTATGCCGTTTTATGAACACGAACAAAAACGAAGGTGACCAGCCGCACAGAAAACGAGCGATCTATATGTTGTTTGGTTAGTGGTAGAACATATGACCTTTTATTTGTTAGGTCCCCTCCTTTATCTCTTCCTGAGAATGTATAACACCCTACTTTAGAGGTTGCAATGTTCAATAGTAATCCTCTCGTTTCGTGCTCATCAGCCAATAAGCCCGTTGTTTTCGCGAACGAAATTATTCATTGCTGAATCAGCTTATTTATGCTACCGATTAGTCTTTCTAATATGACTCGGTTGATATGAATACTGCTATTAATTTTTGTATAACACCCTAAAATCCCTCTTAGATATGTGTAATCCCAAATCAATTTCGTCGACTACTTTTTCAAAGCCACCCTGGTGTACTCCCAGATTATAAAAAAAAAGTCTGGGTCGTGTACGGACTTGGCTAAATATACCATAGCCAAATCAAATTTCTTTCTTCAGATTCTCAATACCATGAGAATTATCTAACTGGGCAATTTGCCCAAAATCGGAGATTGTTTTACAATTTTGTAAACTTGAAGCTTAAATCTTCAATTTTGCCATCTCTTGGGATGGATGAATCTAGCAATGACTTTGATTTTGCGAACCTCTTTGCTATTTTTTTCCAATCAACTTACTCTTCAGTCTGTCCTCACAATAATTCACACCCTATTACTACCTCCAGTTCTATACTTCCGCCTATTATTTTACACTCCTCTTTCCATTTAGCTATAAATTCTTTAAAATCGTTTTACTCTCCTAGGCCTGACAATATTCCTAGTTGTCTACTCAAGAAGTGTAGTTCTTCCCTTCGTTATCCAGTACTAAAGCTTTTTAATCTATCTCTTGAATCTTATGTGTTTCCATCATTTTGGAAAAAATCTTATATCATTCCTTTTCACAAGAAAGGTGGGAAGTCTGATATACAAAATTATAGGGGCGTTGCAAAACTGTCCGTTATTCTTAAGTTATTTGAAAAAATAATCACTTCGAATTTGCAGTATTTCTGAAAATCAATTGTTTCCCCTATTCAACTACGACCAGTACACAAATGGACAGGGAGCCGCGGTTGCCTGCTACTTTGCATAATCAGGTGAAACCGGGGTCCGCAACTAATTACCGAATAAGTAAATTTACAGATGGACCCGAAAATTATTTCAATCTTGTCGCACATGGAAGCCAGCAGCGGGGATACTGAGCCTTTTCCCTGACCCGAAGCCGCCATCGCGACTTCCTCCAGAGACGCGATTCTTATCAAAGAAGACAGCAGGCCTCGCCACACATCGTTTGCAGGTGGAGCCGAATATATAATTTCCTCGGATAACTGGACACCTGAGCATTGGGTGACGCCAATTGGACATGGAGGACGCATGGTTTGGCCAGGAAGTCGCGATGCCCCCTGCGGTGCCCGTTACAGGCACTGAGGTATCCGGCACTAGCTCTGGAAAGGAGACGGAGGACGCGTAATATGGTCAGGAAGATGTGATGCCACCGTTAATGCCTGTTACATGCGTAGAGGCACCTGTTGTCGTCCGCCGTGTGGATACGGAAGAGGCGCGGTCCGCGGCCACGGAAGCGGCACCACCATCGCTGCCCGCCAAGCCGAAGCCGTAAAGTTTAAAGCTTAAGCATGTTATGTTCAGTAGTTTTTAAGCATCATTATAAAGAAGGCAAGGAGCCGTCTCTGATAACGATAGGATATGGAAATGTTAAGCATATTTAATTAGAATGCGGTTACGATTAAAGTAAGTAGATGTGTGTCGAAAAGCATAAAGTGAGAAACCAAACCCTGAATGGGTAGCAAAGCCGGACAGGGAAACAGAGTTGGGTAGTGCATAATAATTACAAAGAAGGAAGTGTATATAAAGTAATGCTAATAAAGAATGCCTGCTAATTTTCTTCATTTCTTATTAAGATTAATACCAGACACAGTGGCTAGCCGGTGCTCAGCATACCCCCCTTTCCCTAACCTAAAGCACAGTGTATAGAGAGACGAGGCTTCATTCCGTTAATCATGAGACGAATCTCAACATCAGTGTGGGTGTGTGTTGAGACGAATTCTGGCATGGAACACCTCGCTATATATCGAACGCTGAAGGCCAGCTCAGTCGTTCTGGTTACGCGTAGCCCTTTCTGCTAGGAGAAGTGAATGCTTGAGGTCAACTGAAGACAGGGCAGCGTCATTTGCAACACTTCCTAACACCTCCAAGCCCGTCATCCCAGCAAAGTAAAAATGGTTTTGTGAATTCTCCTAGTAGACTGAGAATTGAACCCCGGCAAGTGGCTTCCTTACAAATAGCGAAGCGAAGAAATCTTTATGTCATCAATCATTGATTTCAGTGATGCCGCAAAAGGCTGCGATATTTTTAGCAGGCTACATATTAGACATTCATTGTCGTATATACATTTAAGGCTGTCAAATGCTTTTAAATATTTATCCTCGGTGTTTCGAGCTAGAGCCTAGAGCTTCACCAGAGAGACATTAGAGCAGATGTTAGAACTTCTCTATGCTCCGGATCGCATAATCGTTATGAACAGGAGTTTCCACTTAATTGGGAAGTCCCAGATGAGTAAGTTGTGTGCGTGGAGCCCCATCGCGCGAGCCTGTAGCTGTTGTAGGACTTAATGTCTTGATAATGGACCTTAGACGAGCCCTTGAAACGAAACTCATCATCTGGTTCAAAAGTTTCTACTCGTGTCTGATATTTTAACGCTGTATCTATATGTGAGGCCAGCATTTATAATCTTAATTCTAACTCTCTAGACTCTTGGCTTAATGTGCCATTTATTATTTGATTCGAAGCCACTTTCCTTGGTTTTCTCCATCTCTGGCAGTAGGACACTATTGGTTTCCGCATACGCGATTTAATTTGAAATTTTAATTTAAATTCACTCGCCAGCCATATTTTAGCTCTTAAGCCACTTGATTCGTTTAAATATGTATAATGAAATTGTCTTTTAAACTAGTCCACCCGAATAATGACGAAATTGTGTTGACGAACTTAACAACTTAAGCCTACATTAACCTAAGGCGGCGAAGCGATGCGAATTCACTCCCAGAGCGCATGATAAAGCTTTATTGCGCTCTCGTTCCGCCCTAAACCAAACTTATACTAGACTTCATGTTTAAATTAATTATGTGAAGTTAGGCACCGATCTGCCCCAACGAGAGTAGAACTTATGCAAACGCAGCTGGTCACTGCATGCAACAGGTAAATTTCCATAAATTCTAAAGTACAAAAAAAGATTACCCAACTGACCGAAACCGTTTACAAAATTCGCAATTCTTCAAAAGATATGCAGGCCGACAAAGGCCATGTTTTTGAAACCCTAAGCACACGCAACGGAATGAGGAAACTTTATGCTTACTTCAACCTTAGAAAACCCAGCAGTAATAAATGACTCTGATTTAATGAATATTCCCACTGACCAAGTCACAGGTACCCGATAACAAACATTTTCAAAGTATCTAATATTAAAGTAGAATATAAACACTGTGAGAACTTTCGTAATTCTGTTCCCTATAATAAGTAAGCAATGCAGGAAGATCCATTTTTTCAGTCGCCCACAATAGTACTGTACTTCAACTCCATGGAAATTTGGTGGCTGATTGTGATGGCCAAATTTAACTTGTAGTCAATGGTTCATAAACAGCAGATGCCACATTCTGCAAGCAGTGCGAGAGCAGCAGCTGCGCTCTCCATAAAGGCGGCACGGCTCATTGCCAAACGCAACCGAGTCCCCTTGACCTTGTCACCATAGTGGACGACGGCATCATCATCATAAATGGACGCAGAGCTTTACTTTGCGATGACGCCTGCGCCGCAATAAAAGTAATTGGGTAAAACCATGCCGCTGTAAATGGCAAACGATACTTCAATCGCATTAGCGTGTAAGCTTGGTTCCCGGCAGTAGCAACATCCGCGTTACTAAACATCAGTCTGAGTAAGGAGAACCTTAACTACATCAGAGAGGTAATAGATGCAAGTAACCAAACCATTACAGCTGAATTTACATGTGCATTAATTTATATATGACATATGCACTACGCCCTTACGTATACATATAAATAGCGGGTATTACTCGGCCTTGCTAGTGGCACCTTTAAAATAAAAGTTCTCGAACAGTAATGAAAATGATTTTGACACTGATCGGACGGTAAGCAAAGTTTGAAGCAAATCGGACAAAACTCAAAACTTTACCAAAAAAATCATTGAATTGCACTTACCACCGAGAATGTTTTGATATTGTGAAAAAAATTAAACACGTCTCAAATGATTTTTTATATAGATAGAAAGTTTCATACAAAAGAGTTAAGATTGCGGGCGGAATTTTCCAAATCTCCGTCTTAACGTGCACCTTCATTACATGAGGTAACTACAGTACAAATCAATCAGTCAGTCAGGACAAACAGTCTTATATATAGGGATTTCATTAATAACTTTCCTGCTCAAATTCGGCAGATTACTACATTTTTATTATTACATTTTAATTTCCCCCCATTTTTAAGAAGGCTTCTATTTTATATTTCAACTGTAGGGAACATATTTAAACAAGAGATTCTAGGCGGGAGCTCCCGACCAGGGAATACCCGGAACCCTCTTATTCCAAATGCAGTTTACGCAACACACCCGTTTAAAGTAATAGAGACAAATTAAAAAAAAAACTTCTCTTGGCAGGGTTCGAACTCGCTACTGACCGCATTACTTGCTGACGACTCTACTCAACAGCCACACCAGCCAAATAGTTAAATAGCTTCCCCGGTAGGACTTGACCTCGCGACAGACCGCACCACTTGCTATGTCTCCACTCAACAGCCACACCAATAAATAAGTATTATTGAGAATCAGGCGATTTAAAATACTACCACAGAAAACAATCGCAATTGAAATGCTGTCGATAGAAATCGAAGGAAACGCGCATGAATGTGTGTGTGTACATGTATACAGAAATGCCCCAGCTGTCCCATCCAATTTCGTAGTAAAACATAACTTCTTAACCGATCTTGATGAAACTTTCTACAGTATATTTTATTGTTCCGTGAAATATTTGTGTGTTCTCAAAAGGTCAATTGCATTAAAATTGTGACTTAAATTTGAGCTCTGCGGTGGTAGCGGGGAGGTGGAGATAGGTATAAATTGAAAGATACTTGAGATATTCCAAATTCTAGCGGGAGAAGCCCGGCCTTGTCCGTGGCACTTATGTTATAAAATCACAGTTCTCTAATAGCTTTGAAAAAAATGTTTGAAACTGAGCGGACAGTAAGCAAACTCTTATACAAACGTCATTTTACCACTGTTTCGAGTGGAATTTCCCAAATTCCAGAGCTTTGAATATAAGTTTGATGGAAATCGGACACAGCTTAAAGTTCTCAAAAACTACTTTGAAATGCACTTTCCACCGAAGGAGCTTAGATTTTGCAAAAAATGTGAAGCACGTCTCAAATGATTTTTTTTTTTGTAGATCCATGCAAATTAATTTGAAGGCAAAACTCCACCCGCCAAATCTTTGACTCCCATTTTCACCGGAATGGATTTTTCGAAAAGTGGAAAGTGTGAAACACCCCTCAAATGAATTTGAACAAAGAACTTTGAAATTGAGTTTGAGGCCGATCGCATGGTAAGCAAAAAAGTTTCATACAAACGTTTTTCGATTTTTCCATACTTGCGGGTGGGTTTCCCGAAACCTCGTCTTAACGTGCACCTTCATCACATGAGGTAACTACAGTGAAAATTTCAGCTTCCTAGCTCTTACGGTTTGGGCACCAATCAGTCAGTCAGTCAGTCAGGACAAATAGTTTTATATATAGAGATTTTTAGAAGCAACAAATCCCTTCGCTCAAGAAACAGGATATCGAAATTTATCGATTGCTCGGAAACTGAGTAAGTTGTCTATTATCGGAAACAAACGCGATCTGCGCAGTTACTAGGAGGACCTATTCCTCCATTATAGTTTACGAGATTTGCTCAAAAACGCGGACTTCGATGCTGTTTTTGATCGATTACTCGAAACCGGGCCGAAACCGAAATATGGAATATTGGAAACATACTCGTACTGCGCGAGCAGTACGAAGACCTACGTTCAAAGTTCAAGTCTTTTAAGTCTTCAAGTCTGCAGCTCTTATAGGTTATGAGATCTAGCTGTAGCTGTAGCCTCGCACCATCTGCACTACCGATCCTTGGCCTCACACCATCTACAACACTCGGGCCTTGGCCTCGCACCAACTTCACTATCCCCCTAGGTTAGGGTAAACATCGGTAATTTGCTATGTTTAGCACAAATATGAAAAATATGACTTTGACTACATTCACTTTATTCACGAGTTATATTAACTTCTTCACTACTGCGTTTCCTAAACTAGGGCCCCGCCCCACTGTCTTGGAGACCTAGCGCTCCGCTGTACACTTCACTGTGATCGCTCGCGTTTCTTTTCTCGGCACGTCTACTCACCCTGATAGTTCTCCTGTGGGTCTTCATCCAACTTATCGCCTACCCGTTGCTTATGTTATTCCCTGCCCTAGCAGTGCAGCTCACAATATATGGTACCTTCTCTATTTATTCGTTACTTATTCTTCGGTTATTCCGAAAGGTCTGCTGCGCACGGTCTCCTTCCACATCCATTGGGTCCGGTTCCCCACCGTTTTCGGTCATCTCATAAGCTGCGAGATATTGGCCACCCTCTTCCTTCGTTCGCCTGGCCTCAAACTTGGGTGCCAGCCTTGGAGCAAAACCGTGAGCGGCGTTGGATATTTAGTGCTGCCTTATCAGGACCATCGAAGGCCGCCACTCTCGTCTCCGCAGGTTGTAGTGTCTGGCCAGGTCCTTCGATGCACGCTGGAGTTTGCTGTTGACGATATAAAAGATTTCTTTTAACCTATCCGCCTTTGTCCTAGGGTCGAACGAAATAGTTGCTGACTTCGGAGTAAACTGATCTTACAAAGCAGCGGGCAACCGTGGCTCCCTTACCTGCACCAGGAAAGCGGGACTGAATCCTGTCGAGTCGGCCACGCTTGTGTTGACCGCTAGCTATATTTTTAGTAAGAGCTCGTCCCACAAACTCTGATGGCCTTCGATAAGCTGCGCTATCATGGTCTTCACAGTCCGGTTTGTCCTCTCGGTAGGATTCCCTTGCGGACAGTACGCGGTGGTATATTGGACCTCTACAGCCAGGGAGTCCAGAAAAGCCTTTAAAGTTCCGGCTTGTGAATTGTACCCCGTTGTCACACACGTACTTTTTCGGCACCCCGAATCGGCTCAAAATCCTCTCTTGGAACGCTGTTTGTAGGTGTGCGGCCGTGGCTCTCATGAGGGGGACCAGCTCCAACCATTTCGAGAAATCGTCAGGGAACACCAGTAACATGGTGCTGCCATCCTTCAGCCGTGGAAGGGGCCCGATGAAATCCGCGCAAACTACTGCCATCGCCTCTGCCACCTGCCTCGTCTGCATGCGTCAAGCCGGTTTGAGTTGCGCGATCTTAAGCTTTTGGCAGGCTTCGCAACACTTCACGTACTTAGCGGCGTCACGGAACATACCCGGCCAGTAGTACCTTTGGGCTAGCCTTGACACTGTTTTCATCACCCCTTGATGCCCGTGGGAGCATCATGGCATTCCGCCAATGCCCTCTGCCGTTGACCACTGGCCAAATATATCTTCCAGGGAATGTAGTATTCGTCGTCCGTCCGGTGGCCCAAATGTCTATATAGCTGCCCATTTTCTTCTGTGTAGTCCGGGAACTTGTCAGGCTCTTCGGCGATCCTGGCACGCATACTCGAGACCCATTGGCAGGGTGGCTCGATCACCACTGCTTGCTGACAGGTCTCAAGAGGATGTATTGATAGTGCGTCGGCCACAACGTTAAGCTTCGTTCGTTGGTAGTGAACGTCAGATTGGAACTGTCCCAGTTCCAATGCCCATCGCGCGATCCTTCGTGACGGGCTCTCGATGGTCCGGATAGTCCGTTATCACGTCGAACCGGTACCCTTCTAGGTAGCAACACAGCTTCCGTATCGAGCAAAAGATTGCCAGGCAATCTTTCTCGGTGGCGGAATAGTTCACTTCGGCCTTCAGCAACTTTCTATCGTCTGCGGCAGCACGCCGAGGCCGTACTCGCTTGCGTCAGTCTGAACGACGAATCTGGCGAAAAAGTCAAGCCAACACAGGGGCAGTCGTCAAGCTTCAACTGACGCAATGCTTCTACCTGTTCTTGATCTCAGGCCCATTTTCGCCCCTTCTTTAAGAGCACTGTTAGCGGCTGTACCTGAGTCGCGAAGTTGGGAACAAAGCGCCTCCCTACAATTTATCGGGTTACGTATCGCCTCCACCTTCTCTGGATCGGTACGCATTCCTTCCCAACAAATGATATGTCCTAGGTAGGCCAACCTCTCCCGGAAGAAACTGCACTTCTTCCTATTCAGCCTGAGATTGGCCGCCCCTAACCGGCGGAACACCGCCCTTCAGCCGTGCCGCCTGCATAACCAGCGTAGATGTGCCTTTGCAGGCATACGCGCCACCTTTTGGTCCGAGTGAAACCCATCTTTCGCTTCCTTCTCCTTGTCCTTTTCCGGCAGTTGCCGAGCAAGCACTCGTAGTGCCCATTGTACGTAAGAAGTCCATCCCCAGGATGACGTGGTCCAGCATTGCGGGGATGATAAGCAATAACATGCTGACCACCTTCCCCGCTAAGCCGACGTCTATCCTTAATGCCTTCCCTACTTCGAGCGTGGAGCCATCTGCTAGATGAATGCGCGCCTGTACGTTCTCCATTCTCCCCCGAATCGCCCACTCTCGTACGCAGTCTTCACTTATGAAGCTGCGAGTGGCCCCTGTATCGATCGTAGTAGGCATCGTCCGCCCGACAACCGTGGCGACGATCCGGCGACCCTCCACCTTAAACAGGTATACTGCTACCAAGTCCCGTGTGGGCGATGCCGTTGCCTATTTTACGTCTCCGTGCGGCGACAACAATCCTGGTGCCCGCATACCCAACAAAAGAAACGTCGACCGCTGCCGTCCGGCGAATTTCGCTGCATCTAACCTCATGAGCTACCCCTACACCCCCGACGGCTAAGCTACGGATCGAAATCTGCAGACGCTCGTACAGTTGCGAGCTCCTCAGGTCTGGTTTCGATTTTTGACGGGGCCGACCGCCAACGTTGGGTAGGGTGCCCCAGGGAGACGGCTCCAATGTTTTGGCGGTCTGAGATTTTAGCTCGGCAAGCCGAGCCCGAATTCCGGATTTATGATCGCTACGAGCTCTTTTTTTTTCTTCGCTGGTGGATCCAGCGCACACCTTGCAGATTTATTTTTTTTCATATATATTTATTTGTTTTTTTTTTCCCCATTTATTTTACCGGTTTGAACTAAAAAATAATAATAAGAAACCTGCACTTAATGTTTGTATCTTGATCATCCCTCATTTTGGTTCTTGTTTGTCTCTGTGTTTGCCTTTGTTCGCTGTTAATTTTTTTTCTCACCTAGATATTTTTCTTATATATTATTATGATCTATTCTATATATATTTTTTTTCTTTGCTATATATATTTTCTTCCGTTCACTTCACAAAAAAATAAAAAAGACTTTACCATTCGGTGCTCTTTTTAATTTGTAGTTAAGTTCATTTCTTTTTCTCCTTTTTTTATTTTTGTTTATTATTCACTGCCTTTTAGTAAGAACACCCGTCGTCATCGACGACTGTACTGTTGAATTCAGTTTTCACCGCCCGTGAACTTAATTCGTCCCACTGCACAACCGCGACGCCTTAACGGCTTTTTGACGCCGACGTCAAATCTTACAGGTGTTCATACTGTTGACAAACAAAGGGTATAAAATGCACTTGCCAGGGTATACTCGACTACCTTGTACCCTAGACTCGCGTTTTAGCCCTATATTATGTCTTCACTTTCACTTGTTCTCTACTGGGGTACATACATCGTACGGTATGCCCAACTTAAAGATACCGTGAGCAACACTTATTTAGGCATACTTGCGGAGCTTTAATCTGCAACTATGCCACGCCCCGAAACACCTCTAATTACCTCTGTCCACTGGTTTAAGAAATGTCACATTTTCAAATTTTATGTATTGGTGTTCCCCCGGTTGCCGGTAACATGTGAGTGGCAAAAGTAGCGCTTCTCATCAAGTTTCTTTAATTTACATAGGCGCCGTAAAGTTCTTCTTCCAAAACTCAAAAAGTAAGAGGTTCTAGTCGGGAGCTCCCGACTAGGGGATACCCTCTTCTCCCAACATCAAATGCATATATATTTTCTATTTTAGCTATATGTCAATTTTGGTGGAACAAAACCCTTAGCGGCGTTGGATAGTTAGTGCTGCCTTATCAGGACCATCGAATCCAACGAAGGCCGCCAATCTCGTCTCCGCAGGTTGTAGTGTCTGCCCTGGTCCTTCGATGCGCGCTGGAGTTTGCTGTTGACGATATAAAAGATTTCTTTTAACCTATCCGCCTTTGTCCTAGGGTCGACCGCAATACTTGCTGACTTCGGAGTCAACTGATCTTACAAAGCAGCGGGCAACCGTGGCTCCCTTACCTGCATCAGAAAAAACGGTATATTGGACCTCTACAGCCAGGGAGTCCAGAAAAGCCTTTAAAGTTCCGGATTGTGAATTGTACCCCGTTGTCACACACGTACTTTTTCGGCACCCCGAATCAGCTCAAAATCTTCTCTCGGAACGCGGTTTGCAGGTGTGCGGCCGTGGCTCTCATAAGTGGGACCAGCTCCACCCATTTCGAGAAATCGTCAGGGAACACCAGTAACATGGTGCTGCCATCTTTCAGCCGTGGAAGGGGCCCGATGAAATCCGCGCAAACTACTGCCATCGCCTCTGCCACCTGCCTCGTCTGCATGCGTCCAGCCGGTTTGAGTGGCGCGCTATTAAACTTTTGGCAGGTTTCGCAACACTTTACGTACTTAGCGGCGTCACGGAACATACCCGGCCAGTAGTATCTTTGGGCTTGCCATGACACTGTTTTCATCACCCCTTGATGCCCGTGGGAGCATCATGGCATTCCGCCAATGCCCTCTGCCGTTGACCACTGGCCAAATATATCTTCCAGGGAATGTAGTATTCGTCGTCCGTCCGGTGGCCCAAATGTCTATATAGCTGCCCATTTCCTTCTGTGTAGTCCGGGAACTTGGCAGGCTCTTCGGCGATCCTGGCACGCATACTCGAGATCCATTGGTAGGGTGGCTCGATCACCACTGCTTGCTGACAGGTCTCTAGAGGATGTATCGGCCACAACGTTAAACTTCGTTCGTCGGTAGTGAACGTCAGATTGGAACTGTTCCAGTTCCAATGCCCATCGCGCGATCCTTCCTGACGGGCTCTTGATGGTCCGGATAGTCCGTTATCACGTCGAACCGGTACCCTTCTAGGTAGCAACACAGCGATTGCCAGGCAAACTTTCTCGGTGGCGGAATAGTTCACTTCGGCCTTCAGTAACTTTCTATCGTCTGCGGCAGCACTGCGCCGAGGCCGTACTCGCTTGAGTCAGTCTGAACGACGAGTCTGGCGAAAAAGTCTGGACAAGCCAACACAGGGGCAGTCGTCAAGCTTCAATTGACGCAATGCCTCCTCATGTTCTTAATCCCAGGCCCATTTTCGCCCGTAATTTAAGAGCGCTGTTAGTGGCTGTAGCTGAGTCGCGAAGTTGGGAACAAGGCGCCTCCCTGCAATTTGTCGGGTTACGTATCGCCTGCACCTTCTCTGGATTGGTACGCATTCCTTCCCCACAAATGACATGTCCTAGGCCAACCTCTCCCGGAAGAAACTGCACTTCTTCCTATTCAGCCTGAGATTGGCCGCCCTTAACCGGCGGAACACCGCTCTTCAGCCGTGCCGCCTGCATAACCAGCGTAGATGTGCCTTTGCAGGCATACGCGCCACCTTTTGGTCCGAGTGAAACCCATCTTTCGCTTCCTTCTCCTTGTCCTTTTCCGGCAGTTGCCGAGCAAGCACTCGTAGTGCCCATTGTACGTCAGAAGTTCATCCCCAGGATGACGTGGTCCAGTATTGCGGGGATGATAAGCATTAACACGCTGACCACCTTCCCCGCTAAGCCGACGTCTATCCTTAATGCCTTCCCTACTTCGAGCGTGGAGCCATCTGCCAGACGAATGCGCGCCTGTACGTTCTCCACTCTCCCCCGAATCGCCCACTCTCGTACGCAGTCTTCACTTACGAAGCTGCGAGTGGCCCCTGTATCGATCGTAGCAGGCATCGTCCGCCCGACAACCGTGGCGACGATCCGGCGACCCTCCATCTTAAGCAGGTATACTGCTACCAAGTCCCGTGTAGGCGATGCCGCTGCATATTTTCCGCGTCCGTGCGGCGACAACAATCCTGGTGCCCGCATACCCAACAAAACAAACGTCGACCGCTGCCGTCCGGCGAATTTCGCTGCATCTTACCTCATGAGCTACCCCTACACCCCCGACGGCTAAGCTACGGATCGGAATCTGCAGACGTTCGTACAGTTGCGAGCTCCTCAGGTCTGGTTTCGATTTTTGACGGGGCCGACCGCCAACGTCGGGTAGGGTGCCCCAGGGAGAAGGCTCCAATGTTTTGGCGGTCTGAGATTTTAGCTCACCAAGCCGAGCCCGAATTACGAGCTCTTTTTTTCGTCGCTGGTGGGTCCAGCGCACACCTACACCCGGATTTTGGTACTCTCTAAGCTTGCAGATTTATTTTTGTTTTCATATATATTTATTTATTTTTTTTTTTATTTATTTATTTTTTCCCGTTTATTTTACCGGTTTGAACTAAAAATTAATAATAAGAAACCTGCACTTAATGTTTGAAACTTGAGCATCCCTCATTTTGGTTCTTGTTTGTCTCTGTTTTTGCTTTTGTTCGCTGCTAATTTTTTTTTCCCACTTAGATATTTTACTTATATATTATTATGATCTATTCTACATATATATTTTTTCTTTGCTACATATATTTTCTTCCGTTCACATCACAAAAAAATAAAAAAAGCTATACCATTTGGTGCTCTTTTTAATTTGTAGTCATTGCTACGGGGCGAAGTGAAAATATCTGTTGACTAAGTCCTACTGGGTCTCGCATTTTCTGTAAGCAGCCCTCGCTGCTTACACTGGAAGCGCACCGTTAGAATTAGTTTTTACATGATAAGTCGATCGCACGCAGCTGCACAAGCTGCATTTTCGTCGAGGTTCATTTTTCGTTTTGTGTTTGCAGCTGAGCAGAAGTGAAAGAGAACAGAAGCGCGTGCGGAGCACGAATGTAAGTCTCATAATTATGTAAAATATAGGTTGTTAAATAATGAAAGAATAATAAAGATTTTAACGTTCGAATTATATTATATCGTACCGCCTCGTACGAATCGAATTGAATCGAGTTGTTTCTTTCAACGCTAGAAGTCCCTGCCGAATACGCGCCCCGGCACGAGTCTCGGTGCCAACATTCTGAAATATTCTCTGCAGCAGAGAGTGTCCGAGGGATTCTCTGTTACGGCGGAGATTTCTGCGAAGTAAGCGATTTGCAAAGTCACAACCTTAGCTGCCTATAGAGAGACACGTGGTACAAGAGCCAGACTCACACTTAGCAGCCATAACCTCAAAGCGGATTTCAAAGTATTGGTGTGGCGAGATGGCTGACGGTGATGAACAAGATGCAAGTGCGAGAAGGACGACAAGTAGTATTCAACCCGTTGGAACTGCAACGCTTGTAACGGCATGGTCAAAGGTATAGAAAAAGGTAGCGGGGCAGCAATCATAGAAACTTATAGCGGATGTCCGTCTACGTCGTCCGCTGCTACTGGTCCAAGGGAAAGTTCAACACCAATGCAGCAAAGAACTGAGAAAGTGGGAGCTCCTTTCGACCCTTTGGGATACCAAAACGTGATCTACAAGCAGAAACACGTTGCGGCTAATTGGAGTGTACACCCCAGTTTGCCATAACAAGCAAATACGGCGGTGTTTAACCAGGCTACGGAGCCCAGTACTGCCGCGTACATGGGCCACACAGGTCTGGGAGCGCTCAATAGATCGATTGATCTTAATCAATTTGACAATGGGCAAGCCCTGGATGCGGTGCGTGGAAAACTTATGATCCCAGCTACAGTGCCGTATGCTATAGGTACATTGCGAATGTTGTATGGCCGCTCTGAAATAGTACATGCTGCTCTGCAGCAAAAGCTCCGAGAGGAACCAGCAATAAAGTCGGACAACTTGAACACCGTTATCCGACTGGCCCTAGCTGTTCAAAACTACTGCGCAACGATAGCGGCCATTGGTATGCACGAATTTCTTAACGATCCGGCGCTGCTGAACGAGCTTGTTTGCTAAGATGCCCAGCAATATGAAATTGGATTGGGGCCGGCATCGAATATCGAATGAAGGTAGCAGTTTGGCCACCTTTGATAACTGGCTGTTCAATGTGGCAATGTGCGCCACTATGGTCACGCCCTACGAAACACCACTGGCTGATAACGGTAGCAACAACCGGATTAAGGCAAGTGAGTCTGCCGTTATGTTTCACGGCAGCTCCGCAAGTAAGACACTGTTTCGATATGTTCCAATCACGCTCTATAGTAAATCAAAAAGCGTGCGCGCATATGCATTAGTGGATGAAGGAGCTGAGTGTACGTTAATAGAAAGAGCGCTTGCAGACGAGCTGGAATTAGATGGTCCTGCGACCCAGCTGTGTCTTAAATGGACAGGGGACATAACCAAGAATGAACCTGAGTCGATGTCCGTGGCTGTGAGCATTTCAGCTCCAGAACATAACGCAATACAGTATGCCTTAAGAAACGTGCGAACAATAGCGAACTTGGACTTACCAGAGCAAAGTATCGGACCACAGTTGCTCAAGTCTCGGAAGCACTTATCTACGCTTCCTATTCTGCCATATAACAACGTCAAGGCTCAGCTTATCATTGGTTTAGACAATATCAAAATAACTGCACCCTTGGAGATACGAGAAGGTGAAAACGACGACGTCATAGCAGCGCTAAGCAGACTAGGATGGGCCGTATATGGCCGCCCCATTGTGGGAGACAGCACCACGACTCGGCTGCTACATATTTGCCAGTGCAGTGCGGCGCGTAGGATGGATGAAGCTCTGAAGAACTATTTTTCAATTGAGTCATCAGGTGTGAGCGTTTCCTCACATCCGCTGAGATCCAAAGAGGACGAACGCTCAATGCAGATTATGGAGGCAACAACAACCTATCTGGAAGACGAAAAGCGCTGGCAGACCGGCCTGTTATGGAGGTGCGATCGCATGCACCTGCCAGACTCTTATCAGATGGCTGTTAAGCGCCTGAAATGTTTAGAGGCAAAGATGGCAAAAGACCCACCACTGAAAGAGTTCATGATGAACACGATGCACGATTACAAACAGAAGGGATATATCCGCCGGTTGAAGTATTGTGAGTTAGTAGCTAACACTACATCGTGGTTTCTTCCTATCTTTACAGTAACCAATCCGAACAAGAAAAAGACGCGCCTGGTTTGGGATGCGGTTGCCAAAGTAAGTGGTACGTCGCTGAACGATTGTTTGTTGAAAGGTCCAGATACACTAGCATCTTTGATGGGGGTGCTAATACGCTTCCGAGAGCTTCGTATCGCAGTATCCGGCGACATAAGGAAATGTTTCATCAAGTCAAGGTGCGCCTAGAAGACCAACCGGCACAGAAGTTTCTCTGGCGTGATGGAGATTCGTCACGCTTCCCCGAAACATACGTTATGCAAGTCATGACGTTTGGAGCATCCTGCTCGCAAGCTCTAGCAAATTACGTCAAGAATTGCAATGCCGAGCGGTTTGTAGCGTAGCATCCGGATGCCGTAAAGGCGATTTGCGAAAACACATTTGTCGACGACTGGCTGCAGTCGGTGGATACTGGAGCTGAAATGATACAGTTAGCTGAGACTGTAAAAACATCAAATTCGAAGCAAGTTATACAGGCGCTCGAAGACGACTGTGAGGAGTTGGACAAGCGTATCAGCGCTCAGGATGAAGCGCAAGAGAAGGTCTTAGGCCTGTGGTGGCTACCTGGACACGATCTGTTGACGTTTGTGGTGACGCCGAACTTGCTTGCGAAGGCATCTAAGGACCGCCCAACTAAAAGACGTGTTCTGAGTGTGATCATGTCTATTTCGACCCGCTCGGGCTGCTAGGATTTTTTAATATATGCGCTTAGATCATCCTTCAGAACATATGGCGATCCGATATCGGATGGGATGACGACCTCACCAACGAAGACGAAGCCGATTGGCAACACTGGCTTGATCTAGTTTCAAATTTGAATACCGTCCGCGTTCCACGGTGCATGAAGTGGGTGAGCCGAATCCAGGCTGTGCAGATGCATACATTTGTTGACGCCAGTATGAATGCTTACGCCGCAGTTGTATTTTTGCGGGCTGAACTTGATGGCCAAGTACATTGCAGTTTGGTCGCCTCGAAAACGAGAGTAGCACCCCTAAAGCCCGTGTCCATACCTCGAATGGAACTGATGGCCGCGGTCTTAGGTCTGAGACTGGCCAAATGTATCCAAAAGGAAATGTCGGTACGCATACATAGACGAACATTCTGGACAGATTCAAAGGATGTGCTCTACTGGATCCGTTCCGATGCTTGAAAGTTCCAGCAATTCCTAGCGCTTCGGATAGGAGAGATTTTAGAAGAATCAGATGTGGACAGCTGGCGATGGGTACCATCGGCTCAAAACGTGGCAGACGATGGTACGAAATGGACTAAAACGCCTGAAATTCATGGCTCAACCAGGTGGTTCAATGGACCACAATTTTTGTATCTAGAAGAATCGCAGTGGCAAAAATCGGAAATAGGCCCTGCATTAAACATGTTGTACCACGCTGAAGAACAACCCAATCACACGTCGTCCTGGAAATGTATTCAGCAAGCTAGAAAAATTGAGCGCCGTACAGCTATGCGTACTGGATTTCCTACGGAATATTACTAAGAAGGTCAGATTGGACGGAGGACTGGATCTGCAGAAGACGCTGCTCCTTAAAAGAAGCAATGAAATGGATGTGATTTTTATCCGGATTTGTCAAGAAGAGGAGTTTAAAGTGAGATCACCTGCTTAAGGTCGGGGTGCCGCTTAACCGATCGCAAAAGCTTGATGTTTTAGTGCTTCCCTTATGTGGATAACTCGGGCATTCTACGTATTAAAGGACGGATAGACAATATAGAAGAAGTCGAAGTCTGCGTAAAACGCCCGATAATTCTGCCAAGACGATATCAATTGACGTATCCGCTGGTTGAGTTTTATCACCGCAGATATCATGACCTACAAAACGAAATCGTCGTAAATGAAGTGCGGCAGCGGTACTGGGTTTGTGGTTTACGAGCTTTGGTGAGAGAAGTTTCCAATACCTGCCCAGCGTGCCGCATACGACGCGCCCGCCCAAAGCCGCCAGGGATGGGCGACCTGCCAATCGAACGTTTATCGCCCTATACTCCACCGTTCACATATACTGGAGTGGATTACTTCGGCCCCTACGACATTGTCGTTGGACGGGGTCGCGAGAAGCGCTGGGGCGTGCTATTTACATGCCTCACGGTGCGCGCCGTTCACCTAGATATAGCTACGTCGCTCTCAACTGACTCATACTTATGCGTTCTGAAGTCGTTCGTGGCCAGACGCGGCTGCCCCCGCCGCATGCGGTCGAACAATGGCACAAATTTCAGAGGCGCTAGCAGAGTATTAAAAGACGAAATTGAACGTATATAGCCGGCTCTGATCGAGCGACAGTACCCAGAACTCGAGTTTACCTTTATCCCACCAGGACCACCCCACATGGGAGGATCGTGGGAACGAATGGTGCGCTCTACAAAGTCAATACTGTCGGAAATTCTACCGCCCTCTGGGTTACGAGAGGAGGTGCTACGAGCAGCATTGGCTGACGTAGAAAGCGTGCTCAACTCAAGGCCACTCACTTATGTTCCCTTGGAGACATCTGAGTCCGAAGCCCTGACTCCAAATCATTTTCTTATAGGTCATCGGATTACGGGAGCAAGGCGGAGCTAGCTTGGCACGAGGCTTCCGAGTCGCCAGTTAATTGGCTGACCAATTTTGGAAGAGATGGCTGCGCGAGTATCTGCCTACACTCACCAAACGTACTAAGTGGTTTCAACCGCCACTCGAACCAATATCAGTCGACGACATCGTCATAATAGTGGACGACGGTGCCAAGCGAAACTGTTGGGCAAGAGGAGTGGTCGTAGACGTGCACCGTTCAAAGGATGGCCTGGTACGAAATGCCGTGGTGCGAACCGCCGATGGAATTATTACTCGCTCCGCCGTCAAGCTAGCTAAGCTTGACATTAAAGTTGGTAACACACTGCACGGACGTTCGTGAATTACGGGGTGGGGAATGTTACGGGCCGAAGTGAAAAAAGCTGTTGACTAAGTCCTACTGGATCTCGCATTTTTTCTGTAAACAGCCCTCGCTGCTTACACCGTTAGAATTAGTTATTACATGATAAGTCGATCGCACGCAGCTGCACAAGCTGCATTTTTGTCGAGGTTCATTTTTCGTTTTGTGCTTGCAGCTGAGCAGAAGTGAAAGAGAACAGAAGCGCGTGCGGAGCACGAATGTTAGTCTTATAATCATGTAAAATATAGGTTGTTAAATAATGAAAGAATAATAAAGATTTTAACGTTCGAATTATATTATATCGTACCGCCTCGTACGAATCGAATTGAATCGAGTTGTTTCCTTCGACGCTAGAAGTCCCTGCCGAATCCGCGCACCGGCACGAGTCTCGGTGCCAACAGTCATTGTTCATTTCTTTTTCTCCTTTTCTTATTTTTGTTTATTATTCACTGCCTTTTAGTAAGAACACCCGTCGGCATCGACGACTGTACTGTTTAATTTAGTTTTCACCGCCCGTGAACTTAATTCGTCCCACTGCACAACCGCGACGCCTTAACGGCTCTTCGACGCCGACGTCAAATATTACAGGTGTTCATGCTGTTGACAAACAAAGGGTATAAAATGCACTTGCCAAGGTATAGTCGACTACCTTGTACCCTAGACTCGCGTTTTAGCCCTATATTATGTCTTCACTTTCTCTTGTGCTCTACTGGGGTACATACATCGTGCGGTATGCCCGACTTAAAAATGCCGTGAGCAACACTTATTTGGGCATACTTGCAGAGCTTTAATCTGCAACTTTGCCCCGCCCCGAAACGCCTCTAATTACCTCTGCCCACTGGTTTAAGAAATGTCACATTTTCGAGAAATCGTCAGGGAACACCAGTAACATGGTGTTGCCATCTTTCAGCCGTGGAAGAGGCCCGATGAAATCCGCGCAAGCTACTGCCATCGCCTCTGCCACCTGCCTCGTCTGTATGCGTCCAGCCGGTTTGAGTTGCGCGCTCTTAAGCTTTTGGCAGGTTTCGCAACACTTTACGTACTTAGCGGCGTCGCGGGACATACCCGGCCAGTAGTACCTTTGGGCTAGCCCTGACACTGTTTTCATCACCCCTTGATGCCCGTGGGAGCATCATGGCATTCCGCCAATGCCCTCTGCCGTTGACCACTGGCCAAATATATCTTCCAGGGAATGTAGTATTCGTCGTCCGTCCGGTGGCCCAAATGTCTATATAGCTGCCCATTTCCTTCTGTGTAGTCCGGGAACTTGGCAGGCTCTTCGGCGATTCTGGCACGCATACTCGAGACCCATTGGCATGGTGGCTCGATCACCACTGCTTGCTTACAGGTCTCTAGAGGATGTATTGATAGTGCGTCGGCCACAACGTTAAACTTCGTTCGTCGGTAGTGAACGTCAGATTGGAACTGTTCCAGTTCCAATGCCCATCGCGCGATCCTTCGTGACGGGCTCTCGATGGTCCGGATAGTCCGTTATCACGTCGAACCGGTACCCTTCTAGGTAGCAACACAGCTTCCGTATCGAGCAAACGATTGCCAGGCAATCTTTCTCGGTGGCGGAATAGTTCACTTCGACCTTCAGCAACTTTCTATCGTCTGCGGCAGCAATGCACCGAGGCCGTACTCGCTTGCGTCAGTCTGAACGACGAATCTGGCGAAAAAGTCTGGACAAGCCAACACAGGGGCAGTCGTCAAGCTTCAACTGACGCAATGCCTCCACCTGTTCTTGATCCCAGGCACATTTCCGCCACTTATTTAAGAGCACTGTTAGCGGCTGTACCTGAGTCGCGAAGTTGGGAACAAAGCGCCTCCCTACAATTTATCGGGTTACGTATCGCCTCCTTCTCTGGATCGGTACGCATTCCTTCCCAACAAATGACATGTCCTAGGTAGACCAACCTCTCCCGGGAGAAACTGCACTTCTTTCTATTCAGCCTGAGATTGGCCTACCTTAACCGGCGGAACACCGCCCTTCAGCCGTGCCGCCTGCATAACCAGAGTAGATGCAAGAGCAAGCACTCGTAGTGCCCATTGTACGTAAGAAGTGCATCCCCAGGATGACGTGGTCCAGCATTGCGGGGATGATAAGCATTAACATGCTGACCATCTTCCCCGCTAAGCCGACGTCTATCCTTAATGCCTTCCCTACTTCGAGCGTGGAGCCATCTGCTAGACGAATGTGCGCCTGTACGTTCTCCACTCTCCCGCGAATCGCCCACTCTCGTACGCAGTCTTCACTTATGAAGCTGCGAGTGGCCCCTGTATCGATCGTAGCAGGCATCGTCCGCCCGCCAATCTCCACCGTGGCGACGATCCGGCGACCCTCCACCTTAAGCAAGTCCCGTGTGGGCGATGCCGTTGCTTATTTTCCACCTCCGTGCGGCGACAACAATCCTGGTGCCCGCATACCCAACAAAACAAACGTCAACCGCTGCCGTCCGGCGAATTTCGCTGCATCTAACCTCATGAGCTACTCCTACACCCCCGACGGCTAAGTTACGGATCGGAATCTGCAGACGCTCGTAGAGTTGCGAGGTCCTCAGGTCTGGTTTCGATTTTTAACGGGGCCGACCGCCAACGTCGGGTAGGGTGCCCCAGGGAGACGGCTCCAATGTTTTGGCGGTTTTTTCTCGGCAAGCTGAGCCCGAATTCCGGACTTATGATCGCTACGAGCTCTTTTTTTCGTCGCTGGTGGATCCAGCGCACACCTACACCCGGATTTTGGTACTCTCTATGCTTGCAGATTTATTTTCGTTTCATATATATTTATTTATTTGTTTTGACACTTGCACATTCTGGGAACGCGCCGGTCGACTCATATTTCGGCCACTTGGCTTATGACCGGGGTTTTGTTTATATAAACACTGCAACAAAGTGTTACAGTAAGTTCTCTTTAAGTACTCTTGGTACAGTAGATATTCAATATATATGTATACTACATCTCCCTCCTTTTGAAAAATAACGTAATAATATGAAGTTATTTTATATGTATACTTTACTTAAAAAAATAATTTTAAATTAACAAAGGAATATTTTCCTAAATTTTTTTTTATTTTTATATATATATTAATATTCCAAGAAAATGAAATAACAAATAATATTCTTACGTAAAGAAGGAAATTTTTTTTCTTAGCATGGCCATACATAAACATTTTTAACTTATCCTTATGAACTGTTTGTTTTTTGTTTTTATTATTCGTTATTATAATGTTATTTCTATCTCCTATTTCCGTTACTTTATACGGACCAGTATATTTATAATCTAGCTTTATGACCTGTTTAATTTCTTAATAAGACTTTATCACCTGTTGATATATCTATGTTGCTTGTTTTCTGATCATATAGTATCTTATTTTGTTCTTATTTTCTTCTATCATTATTTTAGCTCTTTCGTATGCTACTTCTAGTCTATATTTACTTTCCTTAGCATAGTCATCTACATTATATATGGTTTCTATATTATCTATACTATTAAATTGTTTTGTACTTTGTACTTCAGAATAAATGATTCAAAAATTGATTTAGCGACTGTGTTCGCGTTCTTATTTGGAACTGGTATGGCAACTAAATATTTAGTTAGATCACATGTTAGAGTGACTGCATATTCATTGTCATTTTCTGATTTTGGTAGTGGACCAATAGTATCTACTATCACTCTGTCGAAAGCATTTATTGGCGTATCAGTTATTATTAATGGGGTCTTATTGTGCTTGGCTATTTTAGCTTTTTGGCATTTTTCACATTTTCGTATGTACTCAGTAATAACTTGAGTCATGCCTTTCCAAAAATAATGTCTTTTGACCTTGGTCAAGGTTCTTGCAATGCCGCTATGACCTCCTTGTATTGGATCGTCATGGAATTTAGACAGTATAGCTTCTTTCTCTTTTTATACCCTGAACCCATTAAAAATGGGTATAAGGGCATATTGTATTTGTGCGAAATCCAAATGTATGTAACAGGCAGAAGGAAGCATCTCCGACCCCATAAAGTATATATATTCTTGATCAGCATCAATAGCCGAGTCGATCTAGCCATGTCCGTCTGTCTGTCCGTCCGTCCGTGCGTCCGTCCGTGCGTCCGTCCGTATGTATGAACGCAAGGATCTCAGAACCTATAAGAGCTAGAGACTTAAAATTATAGATTTAGATGCTCCTAGTTCCCGCGCAGATCGAGTTTGTTTCCGATAATCGATAACTTACTCCGTTTCCAAGCAATCGATAAAAATCGATATCGATATCTTGTTTTTGGGCAATTTTTGTAAATAATAAGGGCTAGCGTCACCAAACTTGGCATATAAGTAGCTTCTAAAATAGAATATATATATGCATTTGATGTTGGAAGAAGAGGGTTCAGGGTATACCCTAGTCGGGAGCTTCCGACTAGAACCTCTTACTTGTTGTTTTTCTATAAGGGTCACCGGGTTGAGTAGCCCTACTCTTAACGTATTCAATATCTTATTGCCCATTTGCTTGAAATTATCTATTGAAACATGTTCAAAGATATTTTCCCACGGTGCCATTTTGATTGGGCTGATTTTGTTTATACCGGCTTGCGTTTCAAGCCTTTGGAAAAATTGACCTAAGTCTAGGATTCCATTGATATATAAGCCGCTAACATCGTATCTTGCAGTAATTTTTCTACCATGTTTAAATAAACATAGAGTATCTTTTACATGCAAGGTCACTTTACGTACTTCGTCATTGTTTATGACTTCATATACGTTGCGCTTATAGATCTCTATAGATTGCGTAGGCAATTCTATTTCTTTGTTATCCGCGCGGATTTTCTGTCTATTTTGATATCTAGTAGTGACTTTCATTATATTTCCAGTAATGTTTTGTAGATCTTTAATGGTTATTCTTGATAACGCAACAGCTACATAATTGTCTTTTCCTTTTAGATATTCAACTATGAAATCATACTCTTCTAATTCTAGCCTCATACGTGTCAGTTTAGAACTCGGATCGATCATTGAAAATAAATATATTAATGGTCTGTGATCTGTTTTGATTGTAAAGTGTTTTCCATAAATATATGGTCGGAAATGTAATATTGCCCAGTGAATTGCAGCTAATTCCTGCTCAGTTGTACACTTATTACTTTCTCCCTTAGTGAAACCTCTTAATGCGTATGCAATGGGAAGTTGGAGTCCGTTATGGGTTTGAGTTAAAACCGCTCCACACGCTTGCTTACTTGCATCAGTATTTATACAAAATTCTTTGCTGAAATCAGGATATTTTAGCAAAGTTGGTTCCATCAGTTTTGTCTTTAAATATTGGAATGCCTTTTGGCATTCATCTGTCCATTAAAAATGAATATTCTTTTTACATAACCTTGTTATGTGCCGTGAATATTCGGTGAAATTTTTAATGAAATAATAATTACAAAATGCTATGAAACGTCTAGCGCTGTCCGCATTGTGCGGCTTAGGGTAATTCATAATGACATCATATTTCTTGTCGTCCGGAAGTATACCTTTATCTGTGCATTTATGACCGAAAAAAGTCACCTCATGCATAAAAAAAAGAACATTTTTCTGTATGTAACTTTAGATTGTATTTCCTACATTTCTCAAAAACGTCTGTTAAGTTTTTAAGCATATGTTTTTCGGAACAACCTATAACTATTTAGTCTTCCATATAAAGGAATGCTTGTGAAGGTTCTTATCCAGAATGCTATAGTCATCATTCTCTGAAATGAATTAGGCGCTATTTTTAGTCCGAAAGGTAATCGCGTGTAGCGATACGAGCCATTGCTCGTTGAAAATGAAAATGACGTTATAACTCTTGAACTTTTTTCGAGTTCAATTTGATGAAATCCTGACATTAAGTCAAGACATGAAAAATATTTTGCTCGTCCAAGTTGATCCACATCATTATCGATTCTTGGGAGTGGAAATTTGTCGGATAGTAATTTTTTATTAATTTGACGATAGTCAATCACTAATCGCCATTTCTTTTGTCCTGAACCTGGAGATGGTTTTTTGTGGGGTATTGTATTCAGATACAGATGGTTCAACAATCCCGTTGGTGATCAATTTTTCGACTTGTTTCTGTATTTCGTTCACCTGACTGTGTGGGCTTCTGTAATTTTTTATATACACTGGTTCATCATCTTTTATTCTTAGTTTTAGTTTATAAAAATTATTTGTGCTTATTGGTTCAGTTTCCAATCCGAATATATCATTATATTCGGTTCATAAGCTTGAAAGCTGTGATTTGAATTGTGGATGAAAGTTTTTTGAAAGTTGAGATAATACAGACTTTTCTCTATTTTCAAGATTAGTTTTGACCACTTTGTAGCTCGAAAGTGATTCATACGCTAAATTATTTGTACTGACTACTTGATCTTTATTTTTTGTATTGCGTAGTCTTATAAAAGCGTTTTTAGATATTGCTATGGTGCTATGTAAATACCATGCTTAATTTCATGATTTGGAATCAATACACTATCTTTTTTTGATTTTTTTTTTTTTTTTTTTTTTTTAATTTAATTGGATTTTTCTAATAACTTGGGATCTTGGCAGAAGTATTGAGTTGTTGCAGAACTGTATGTTATTGGAACATAAATTGGAAATTTTAAGTTATTAGGTCTTATTATAAGCTAACTATTGAAATGTCTGCACCTGTGTCTACTAAAAAGTCAAGTTCTTTTCCTGTAGCCACATGGTTGAATGATACATATTCTGACTGAGATTAATGGTATCAACCTTTGCATTTTCTATTGTTGAATATCTAAAGGGTTTTGCGAGTTTTCCGATGTATTATTGGTTACTCTGACATTACTTGGGTTATTAGAGTTGTGGCCTCGACTCGAGATGCCACGGCCTTTTGGGTCTCCCCTATATTGTATTATTATTGTATTGGGTGCTATTGTTGTAATTATTGTTGCGGCTGCGAAAGTTACCTCTATGATTTCCACGTCCGCGGTTTCCACTGTGGGTAATTTTTGTAATATAGGACAGTTTTTGGCTGTCCGGTTGCTTCTGTGCAACTATTTACAAATTTTGATACGGCATCATTCATAGTATTGTACCAGCTTGCATGATAAGTTTTACCTTATCGATTGTGCTATTTTTAGTTATTGCTTTGACTGCATGCTGAGTGGAATAACTTCTTGGCTTGTGAATTGTACCCCGTTGTCACACACGTACTTTTTCGGCACCCCGAATCGGCTCAAAATCCTCGCTCGGAACGCGGTTTGCAGGTGTGCGGCCGTGGCTCTCATGAGAGGGACCAGCTCCACCCATTTCGAGAAATCGTCAGGGAACACCAGTAACATGGTGCTGCCATCTTTCAGCCGTGGAAGGGGCCCGATGAAATCCGCGCAAAGTACTGCCATCGCCTCTGCCACCTGCCTCGTCTGCATGCGTCCAGCCGGTTTGAGTTGCGCGCTCTTAAACTTTTGGCAGGTTTTGGAATACTTCACGTACTTAGCGTCACGGAACATACCCGGCCAGTAGTACCTTTGGGCTAGCCTTGACACTGTTTTCATCACCCCTTGATGCCCGTGGGAGCATCATGGCATTCCGCCAATGCCCTCTGCCGTTGACCACTGGCCAAATATATCTTCCAGGGAATGTAGTATTCGTCGTCCGTCCGGTGGCCCAAATGTCTATATAGCTGCCCATTTTCTTCTGTGTAGTCCGGGAACTTGTCAGGCTCTTCGGCGATCCTGGCACGCATACTCGAGACCCATTGGCAGGGTGGCTCGATCACCACTGCTTGCTGACAGGTCTCAAGAGGATGTATTGATAGTGCGTCGGCCACAACGTTAAGCTTCGTTCGTTGGTAGTGAACGTCAGATTGGAACTGTTCCAGTTCCAATGCCCATCGCGCGATCCTTCGTGACGGGCTCTCGATGGTCCGGATAGTCCGTTATCACGTCGAACCGGTACCCTTCTAGGTAGCAACACAGCTTCCGTATCGAGCAAACGATTGCCAGGCAATCTTTCTCGGTGGCGGAATAGTTCACTTCGGCCTTCAGCAACTTTCTATCGTCTGCGGCAGCACTGCGCCGAGGCCGTACTCGCTTGCGTCAGTCTGAACGACGAATCTGGCGAAAAAGTCTGGACAAGCCAACACAGGGGCAGTCGGCAAGCTTCAACTGACGCAATGCGTCTACCTGTTCTTGATCTCAGGCCCATTTTCGCCCCTTCTTTAAGAGCACTGTTAGCGGCTGTACCTGAGTCGCGAAGTTGGGAACAAAGCGCCTCCCTACAATTTATCGAGTTACGTATCGCCTCCACCTTCTCTGGATCGGTACGCATTCCTTCCCAACAAATGATATGTCCTAGGTAGGCCAACCTCTCCCGGAAGAAACTGCACTTCTTCCTATTCAGCCTGAGATTGGCCGCCCTTAACCGGCGGAACACCGCCCTTCAGCCGTGCCGCCTGCATAACCAGCGTAGATGTGCCTTTGCAGGCATACGCGCCACCTTTTGGTCCGAGTGAAACCCATCTTTCGCTTCCTTCTCCTTGTCCTTTTCCGGCAGTTGCCGAGCAAGCACTCGTAGTGCCCATTGTACGTAAGAAGTCCATCCCCAGGATGACGTGGTCCAGCATTGCGGGGATGATAAGCAATAACATGCTGACCACCTTCCGCTAAGCCGACGTCTATCCTTAATGCCTTCCCTACTTCGAGCGTGGAGCCATCTGCCAGACGAATGCGCGCCTGTACGTTCTCCACTCTCCCCCGAATCGCCCACTCTCGTACGCAGTCTTCACTTATGAAGCTGCGAGTGGCCCCTGTATCGATCGTAGCAGGCATCGTCCGCCCGCCAATCTCCACCGTGGCGACGATCCGGCGACCCTCCACCTTAAGCAAGTCCCGTGTGGGCGATGCCGTTGCTTATTTTCCGCCTCCGTGCGGCGACAACAATCCTGGTGCCCGCATACCCAACAAAACAAACGTCAACCGCTGCCGTCCGGCGAATTTCGCTGCATCTAACCTCATGAGCTACTCCTACACCCCCGACAGCTAAGTTACGGATCGGAATCTGCAGACGCTCGTAGAGTTGCGAGCTCCTCAGGTCTGGTTTCGATTTTTGACGGGGCCGACCGCCAACGTCGGGTAGGGTGCCCCAGGGAGACGGCTCCAATGTTTTGGCGGTTTTTTCTCGGCAAGCTGAGCCCGAATTCCGGACTTATGATCGCTACGAGCTCTTTTTTTCGTCGCTGGTGGATCCAGCGCACACCTACACCCGGATTTTGGTACTCTCTAGGCTTGCAGATTTATTTTCGTTTCATATATATTTATTTATTTGTTTTGACACTTGCACATTCTGGGAACGCGCCGGTCGACTCATATTTCGGCCACTTGGCTTATGACCGGGGTTTTGTTTATATAAACACTGCAACAAAGTGTTACAGTAAGTTCTCTTTAAGTACTCTTGGTACAGTAGATATTCAATATATATGTATACTACATCTCCCTCCTTTTGAAAAATAACGTAATAATATGAAGTTATTTTATATGTATACTTTACTTAAAAAAATAATTTTAAATTAACAAAGGAAAATTTTCCTAAATTTTTTTTTTATTTTTATATATATATTAATATTCCAAGAAAATGAAATAACAAATAATATTCTTATGTAAAGAAGAAAATTTTTTTTCTTAGCATGGCCATACATAAACATTTTTAACTTATCCTTATGAACTGTTTGTTTTTTGTTTTTATTATTCGTTATTATAATGTTATTTCTATTTCCTATTTCCGATACTTTATACGGACCAGTATATTTATAATCTAGCTTTATGACCTGTTTCATTTCTTAATAATAATATGGTTTCTATATTATCTATACTATTAAATTGTTTTGTACTTTGTACTTCAGAATAAATGATTCAAAAATTGCTTTAGCGACTGTGTTCGCGTTCTTATTTGGAACTGGTATGGCAACTAAATATTTAGTTAGATCACATGTTAGAGTGACTGCATATTCATTGTCATTTTCTAGTTTTGGTAGTGAACCAATAGTATCTACTATCACTCTGTCGAAAGCATTTATTGGCGTATCAGTTATTATTAATGGGGTCTTATTGTGCTTGGCTATTTTAGCTTCTTGGCATTTTTGACATTTTCGTATGTACTCAGTAATAACTCGAGTCATGCCTTTCCAAAAATAATGTCTTTTGACGTTGGTCAAGGTTCTTGCAATGCCGCTATGACCTCCTTGTATTGAATCGTCCTGGAATTTAGACAGTATAGCTTCTTTCTCTTTTTATACCCTGAACCCATTAAAAATGGGTATAAGGGTATATTGTATTTGTGCGAAATCCAAATGTATGTAACAGGCAGAAGGAAGCATCTCCGACCCCATAAAGTGTATATATTCTTGATCAGCATCACTAGCCGAGTCGATCTAGCCATGTCCGTCTGTCTGTCCGTCCGTCCGCCCGTATGTATGAACGCAAGGATCTCAGAACCTATAAGAGCTAGAGACTTAAAATTATAGATTTAGATGCTCCTAGTTCCCGCGCAGATCGAGTTTGTTTCCGATAATCGATAACTTACTCCGTTTCCAAGCAATCGATAAAAATCGATATCGATATCCTGTTTTTGGGCAATTTTTGTAAATAATAAGAGCTAGAGTCACCAAACTTGACATATAAGTAGCTTCTAAAATAGAATATATATGTGCATTTGATGTTGGAAGAAGAGGGTTCAGGGTATACCCTAGTCGGGAGCTTCCGACTAGAACCTCTTACTTGTTGTTTTTCTATAAGGGTCACCGGGTTGAGTAGCCCTACTCTTAACGTATTCAATATCTTATTGCCCATTTGCTTGAAATTATCTATTGAAACATGTTCAAAGATATTTTCCCACGGTGCCATTTTGATTGGGCTGATTTTGTTTATACCGGCTTGCGTTTCAAGCCTTTGGAAAAATTGTCCTAAGTCTAGGATTCCATTGATATATAAGCCGCTAACATCGTATCTTGCAGTAATTTTTCTACCATGTTTAAATAAACATAGAGTATCTTTTACATGCAAGGTCACTTTACGTACTTCGTCATTGTTTATGACTTCATATACGTTGCGCTTATAGATCTCTATAGATTGCGTAGGCAATTCTATTTCTTTGTTATCCGCGCGGATTTTCTGTCTATTTTGATATCTAGTAGTGACTTTCATTATATTTCCAGTAATGTTTTGTAGATCTTTAATGGTTATTCTTGATAACGCAACAGCTACATAATTGTCTTTTCCTTTTAGATATTCAACTATGAAATCATACTCTTCTAATTCTAGCCTCATACGTGTCAGTTTAGAACTCGGATCGATCATTGAAAATAAATATATTAATGGTCTGTGATCTGTTTTGATTGTAAAGTGTTTTCCATAAATATATGGTCGGAAATGTAATATTGCCCAGTGAATTGCAGCTAATTCCTGCTCAGTTGTACACTTATTACTTTCTCCCTTAGTGAAACCTCTTAATGCGTATGCAATGGGAAGTTGGAGTCCGTTATGGGTTTGAGTTAAAACCGCTCCACACGCTTGCTTACTTGCATCAGTATTTATACAAAATTCTTTGCTGAAATCAGGATATTTTAGCAAAGTTGGTTCCATCAGTTTTGTCTTTAAATATTGGAATGCCTTTTGGCATTCATCTGTCCATTAAAAATGAATATTCTTTTTACATAACCTTGTTATGTGCCGTGAATATTCGGTGAAATTTTTAATGAAATAATAATTACAAAATGCTATGAAACGTCTAGCGCTGTCCGCATTGTGCGGCTTAGGGTAATTCATAATGACATCATATTTCTTGTCGTCCGGAAGTATACCTTTATCTGTGCATTTATGACCGAAAAAAGTCACCTCATGCATAAAAAAAAGAACATTTTTCTGTATGTAACTTTAGATTGTATTTCCTACATTTCTCAAAAACGTCTGTTAAGTTTTTAAGCATATGTTTTTCGGAACAACCTATAACTATTTAGTCTTCCATATAAAGGAATGCTTGTGAAGGTTCTTATCCAGAATGCTATAGTCATCATTCTCTGAAATGAATTAGGCGCTATTTTTAGTCCGAAAGGTAATCGCGTGTAGCGATACGAGCCATTGCTCGTTGAAAATGAAAATGACGTTATAACTCTTGAACTTTTTTCGAGTTCAATTTGATGAAATCCTGACATTAAGTCAAGACATGAAAAATATTTTGCTCGTCCAAGTTGATCCACATCATTATCGATTCTTGGGAGTGGAAATTTGTCGGATAGTAATTTTTTATTAATTTGACGATAGTCAATCACTAATCGCCATTTCTTTTGTCCTGAACCTGGAGATGGTTTTTTGTGGGGTATTGTATTCAGATACAGATGGTTCAACAATCCCGTTGGTGATCAATTTTTCGACTTGTTTCTGTATTTCGTTCACCTGACTGTGTGGGCTTCTGTAATTTTTTATATACACTGGTTCATCATCTTTTATTCTTAGTTTTTGTTTATAAAAATTATTTGTGCTTATTGGTTCAGTTTCCAATCCGAATATATCATTATATTCGGTTCATAAGCTTGAAAGAAAGCTGTGATTTGAATTGTGGAGGAAAGTTTTTTGAAAGTTGAGATAATACAGACTTTTCTCTATTTTCAAGATTAGTTTTGACCACTTTGTAGCTCGAAAGTGATTCATACGCTAAATTATTTGTACTGACTACTTGATCTTTATTTTTTGTATTGCGTAGTCTTATAAAAGCGTTTTTAGATATTGCTATGGTGCTATGTAAATACCATGCTTAATTTCATGATTTGGAATCAATACACTATCTTTTTTTGATTTTTTTTTTTTTTTTTTTTTTTTTGAATTTAATTGGATTTTTCTAATAACTTGGGATCTTGGCAGAAGTATTGAGTTGTTGCAGAACTGTATGTTATTGGAACATAAATTGGAAATTTTAAGTTATTAGGTCTTATTATAAGCCAATCTTCAGATTGCTTGAAGCCTAATTGACAGTTGTATGTTTTAATAAAATCGATTCCTAACATGCTATCACAAGAAATAGCGAATTGTTAATCCACGATATGAAAATCGTGTTGGATTATGTACTTAGTGGTCTGTATCTCAAAAGAAGTTAATCCCTTGGATTTGGTTACGTCTTGACTTATTCCTTTTATTTCTATTATATAATTATCTTGTCATGTCATGAAAGACAACAGAATTTTCTTTAACTATTGAAATGTCTGCACCTGTGTCTACTAAAAAGTCAAGTTCTTTTCCTGTAGCCACATGGTTGAATGATACATATTCTGACTGAGATTAATGGTATCAACCTTTGCATTTTCTATTGTTGAATATCTAAAGGGTTTTGCGAGTTTTCCGATGTATTATGGGTTACTCTGACATTACTTGGGTTATTAGAGTTGTGGCCTCGACTCGAGATGCCACGGCCTTTTGGGTCTCCCCTATATTGTATTATTATTGTATTGGGTGCTATTGTTGTAATTATTGTTGCGGCTGCGAAAGTTACCTCTATGATTTCCACGTCCGCGGTTTCCACTGTGGGTAATTTTTGTAATATAGGACAGTTTTTGGCTGTCCGGTTGCTTCTGTGCAACTATTTACAAATTTTGATACGGCATCATTCATAGTATTGTACCAGCTTGCATGATAAGTTTTACCTTATCGATTGTGGTATTTTTAGTTATTGCTTTGACTGCATGCTGAGTGGAATAACTTCTTGGCTTGTGAATTGTACCCCGTTGTCACACACGTACTTTTTCGGCACCCCGAATCGGCTCAAAATCCTCGCTCGGAACGCGGTTTGCAGGTGTGCGGCCGTGGCTCTCATGAGAGGGACCAGCTCCACCCATTTCGAGAAATCGTCAGGGAACACCAGTAACATGGTGCTGCCATCTTTCAGCCGTGGAAGGGGCCCGATGAAATCCGCGCAAAGTACTGCCATCGCCTCTGCCACCTGCCTCGTCTGCATGCGTCCAGCCGGTTTGAGTTGCGCGCTTTTAAACTTTTGGCAGGTTTTGGAATACTTCACGTACTTAGCGTCACGGAACATACCCGGCCAGTAGTACCTTTGGGCTAGCCTTGACACTGTTTTCATCACCCCTTGATGCCCGTGGGAGCATCATGGCATTCCGCCAATGCCCTCTGCCGTTGACCACTGGCCAAATATATCTTCCAGGGAATGTAGTATTCGTCGTCCGTCCGGTGGCCCAAATGTCTATATAGCTGCCCATTTTCTTCTGTGTAGTCCGGGAACTTGTCAGGCTCTTCGGCGATCCTGGCACGCATACTCGAGACCCATTGGCAGGGTGGCTCGATCACCACTGCTTGCTGACAGGTCTCAAGAGGATGTATTGATAGTGCGTCGGCCACAACGTTAAGCTTCGTTCGTTGGTAGTGAACGTCAGATTGGAACTGTTCCAGTTCCAATGCCCATCGCGCGATCCTTCGTGACGGGCTCTCGATGGTCCGGATAGTCCGTTATCACGTCGAACCGGTACCCTTCTAGGTAGCAACACAGCTTCCGTATCGAGCAAACGATTGCCAGGCAATCTTTCTCGGTGGCGGAATAGTTCACTTCGGCCTTCAGCAACTTTCTATCGTCTGCGGCAGCACTGCGCCGAGGCCGTACTCGCTTGCGTCAGTCTGAACGACGAATCTGGCGAAAAAGTCTGGACAAGCCAACACAGGGGCAGTCGGCAAGCTTCAACTGACGCAATGCGTCTACCTGTTCTTGATCTCAGGCCCATTTTCGCCCCTTCTTTAAGAGCACTGTTAGCGGCTGTACCTGAGTCGCGAAGTTGGGAACAAAGCGCCTCCCTACAATTTATCGAGTTACGTATCGCCTCCACCTTCTCTGGATCGGTACGCATTCCTTCCCAACAAATGATATGTCCTAGGTAGGCCAACCTCTCCCGGAAGAAACTGCACTTCTTCCTATTCAGCCTGAGATTGGCCGCCCTTAACCGGCGGAACACCGCCCTTCAGCCGTGCCGCCTGCATAACCAGCGTAGATGTGCCTTTGCAGGCATACGCGCCACCTTTTGGTCCGAGTGAAACCCATCTTTCGCTTCCTTCTCCTTGTCCTTTTCCGGCAGTTGCCGAGCAAGCACTCGTAGTGCCCATTGTACGTAAGAAGTCCATCCCCAGGATGACGTGGTCCAGCATTGCGGGGATGATAAGCAATAACATGCTGACCACCTTCCGCTAAGCCGACGTCTATCCTTAATGCCTTCCCTACTTCGAGCGTGGAGCCATCTGCCAGTTTGCAGGCCGTGGCTCTCATGAGAGGGACCAGCTCCACCCATTTCGAGAAATCGTCAGGGAACACCAGTAACATGGTGCTGCCATCTTTCAGCCGTGGAAGGGGCCCGATGAAATCCGCGCAAAGTACTGCCATCGCCTCTGCCACCTGCCTCGTCTGCATGCGTCCAGCCGGTTTGAGTTGCGCGCTCTTAAACTTTTGGCAGGTTTTGCAACACTTCACGTACTTAGCGTCACGGAACATACCCGGCCAGTAGTACCTTTGGGCTAGCCTTGACACTGTTTTCATCACCCCTTGATGCCCGTGGGAGCATCATGGCATTCCGCCAATGCCCTCTGCCGTTGACCACTGGCCAAATATATCTTCCAGGGAATGTAGTATTCGTCGTCCGTCCGGTGGCCCAAATGTCTATATAGCTGCCCATTTTCTTCTGTGTAGTCCGGGAACTTGTCAGGCTCTTCGGCGATCCTGGCACGCATACTCGAGACCCATTGGCAGGGTGGCTCGATCACCACTGCTTGCTGACAGGTCTCAAGAGGATGTATTGATAGTGCGTCGGCCACAACGTTAAGCTTCGTTCGTTGGTAGTGAACGTCAGATTGGAACTGTTCCAGTTCCAATGCCCATCGCGCGATCCTTCGTGACGGGCTCTCGATGGTCCGGATAGTCCGTTATCACGTCGAACCGGTACCCTTCTAGGTAGCAACACAGCTTCCGTATCGAGCAAACGATTGCCAGGCAATCTTTCTCGGTGGCGGAATAGTTCACTTCGGCCTTCAGCAACTTTCTATCGTCTGCGGCAGCACTGCGCCGAGGCCGTACTCGCTTGCGTCAGTCTGAACGACGAATCTGGCGAAAAAGTCTGGACAAGCCAACACAGGGGCAGTCGGCAAGCTTCAACTGACGCAATGCGTCTACCTGTTCTTGATCTCAGGCCCATTTTCGCCCCTTCTTTAAGAGCACTGTTAGCGGCTGTACCTGAGTCGCGAAGTTGGGAACAAAGCGCCTCCCTACAATTTATCGAGTTACGTATCGCCTCCACCTTCTCTGGATCGGTACGCATTCCTTCCCAACAAATGATATGTCCTAGGTAGGCCAACCTCTCCCGGAAGAAACTGCACTTCTTCCTATTCAGCCTGAGATTGGCCGCCCTTAACCGGCGGAACACCGCCCTTCAGCAGTGCCGCCTGCATAACCAGCGTAGATGTGCCTTTGCAGGCATACGCGCCACCTTTTGGTCCGAGTGAAACCCATCTTTCGCTTCCTTCTCCTTGTCCTTTTCCGGCAGTTGCCGAGCAAGCACTCGTAGTGCCCATTGTACGTAAGAAGTCCATCCCCAGGATGACGTGGTCCAGCATTGCGGGGATGATAAGCAATAACATGCTGACCACCTTCCCCGCTAAGCCGACGTCTATCCTTAATGCCTTCCCTACTTCGAGCGTGGAGATATCTGCCAGACGAATGCGCGCCTGTACGTTCTCCACTCTCCCCCGAATCGCCCACTCTCGTACGCAGTCTTCACTTATGAAGCTGCGAGTGGCCCCTGTATCGATCGTAGCAGGCATCGTCCGCCCGCCAATCTCCACCGTGGCGACGATCCGGCGACCCTCCACCTTAAGCAAGTCCCGTGTGGGCGATGCCGCTGCTTATTTTCCGCCTCCGTGCGGCGACAACAATCCTGGTGCCCGCATACCCAACAAAACAAACGTCAACCGTTGCCGTCCGGCGAATTTCGCTGCATCTAACCTCATGAGCTACTCCTACACCCCCGACGGCTAAGTTACGGATCGGAATCTGCAGACGCTCGTAGAGTTGCGAGCTCCTCAGGTCTGGTTTCGATTTTTGACGGGGCCGACCGCCAACGTCGGGTAGGGTGCCCCAGGGAGACGGCTACAATGTTTTGGCGGTCTGAGATTTTTGCTCGGCAAGCTGAGCCCGAATACCGGTCTTATGATCGCTACGAGCTCTTTTTTTCGTCGCTGGTGGATCCAGCGCACACCTACACCAGGACTTTGGTACTCTCTAGGCTTGCAGATTTATTTTCTTTTCATATATATTTATTTATTTGTTTTGACACTTGCACATTCTGGGAACGCGCCGGTCGACTCATATTTCGGCCACTTGGCTTATGACCGGGGTTTTGTTTATATAAACACTGCAACAAAGTGTTACAGTAAGTTCTCTTTAAGTACTCTTGGTACAGTAGATATTCAATATATATGTATACTACATCTCCCTCCTTTTGAAAAATAACGTAATAATATGAAGTTATTTTATATGTATACTTTACTTAAAAAAATAATTTTAAATTAACAAAGGAATATTTTCCTAAATTTTTTTTTATTTTTATATATATATTAATATTTCCAAGAAAATGAAATAACAAATAATATTCTTACGTAAAGAAGGAAATTTTTTTTCTTAGCATGGCCATACATAAACATTTTTAACTTATCCTTATGAACTGTTTGTTTTTTGTTTTTATTATTCGTTATTATAATGTTATTTCTATCTCCTATTTCCGATACTTTATACGGACCAGTATATTTATAATCTAGCTTTATGACCTGTTTCATTTCTTAATAATAATATGGTTTCTATATTATCTATACTATTAAATTGTTTTGTACTTTGTACTTCAGAATAAATGATTCAAAAATTGCTTTAGCGACTGTGTTCGCGTTCTTATTTGGAACTGGTATGGCAACTAAATATTTAGTTAGATCACATGTTAGAGTGACTGCATATTCATTGTCATTTTCTAGTTTTGGTAGTGAACCAATAGTATCTACTATCACTCTGTCGAAAGCATTTATTGGCGTATCAGTTATTATTAATGGGGTCTTATTGTGCTTGGCTATTTTAGCTTTTTGGCATTTTTCACATTTTCGTATGTACTCAGTAATAACTCGAGTCATGCCTTTCCAAAAATAATGTCTTTTGACCTTGGTCAAGGTTCTTGCAATGCCGCTATGACCTCCTTGTATTGGATCGTCCTGGAATTTAGACAGTATAGCTTCTTTCTCTTTTTATACCCTGAACCCATTAAAAATGGGTATAAGGGTATATTGTATTTGTGCGAAATCCAAATGTATGTAACAGACAGAAGGAAGCATCTCCGACCCCATAAAGTGTATATATTCTTGATCAGCATCACTAGCCGAGTCGATCTAGCCATGTCCGTCTGTCTGTCCGTCCGTCCGCCCGTATGTATGAACGCAAGGATCTCAGAACCTATAAGAGCTAGAGACTTAAAATTATAGATTTAGATGCTCCTAGTTCCCGCGCAGATCGAGTTTGTTTCCGATAATCGATAACTTACTCCGTTTCCAAGCAATCGATAAAAATCGATATCGATATCCTGTTTTTGGGCAATTTTTGTAAATAATAAGAGCTAGAGTCACCAAACTTGACATATAAGTAGCTTCTAAAATAGAATATATATATGCATTTGATGTTGGAAGAAGAGGGTTCAGGGTATACCCTAGTCGGGAGCTTCCGACTAGAACCTCTTACTTGTTGTTTTTCTATAAGGGTCACCGGGTTGAGTAGCCCTACTCTTAACGTATTCAATATCTTATTGCCCATTTGCTTGAAATTATCTGTTGAAACATGTTCAAAGATATTTTCCCACGGTGCCATTTTGATTGGGCTGATTTTGTTTATACCGGCTTGCGTTTCAAGCCTTTGGAAAAATTGACCTAAGTCTAGGATTCCATTGATATATAAGCCGCTAACATCGTATCTTGCAGTAATTTTTCTACCATGTTTAAATAAACATAGAGTATCTTTTACATGCAAGGTCACTTTACGTACTTCGTCATTGTTTATGACTTCATATACGTTGCGCTTATAGATCTCTATAGATTGCGTAGGCAATTCTATTTCTTTGTTATCCGCGCGGATTATCTGTCTATTTTGATATCTAGTAGTGACTTTCATTATATTTCCAGTAATGTTTTGTAGATCTTTAATGGTTATTCTTGATAACGCAACAGCTACATAATTGTCTTTTCCTTTTAGATATTCAACTATGAAATCATACTCTTCTAATTCTAGCCTCATACGTGTCAGTTTAGAACTCGGATCGATCATTGAAAATAAATATATTAATGGTCTGTGATCTGTTTTGATTGTAAAGTGTTTTCCATAAATATATGGTCGGAAATGTAATATTGCCCAGTGAATTGCAGCTAATTCCTGCTCAGTTGTACACTTATTACTTTCTCCCTTAGTGAAACCTCTTGATGCGTATGCAATGGGAAGTTGGAGTCCGTTATGGGTTTGAGTTAAAACCGCTCCACACGCTTGCTTACTTGCATCAGTATTTATACAAAATTCTTTGCTGAAATCAGGATATTGTAGCAAAGTTGGTTCCATCAGTTTTGTCTTTAAATATTGGAATGCGTTTTGGCATTCATCTGTCCATTAAAAATGAATATTCTTTTTACATAACCTTGTTATGTGCCGTGAATATTCGGTGAAATTTTTAATGAAATAATAATTACAAAATGCTATGAAACGTCTAGCGCTGTCCGCATTGTGCGGCTTAGGGTAATTCATAATGACATCATATTTCTTGTCGTCCGGAAGTATACCTTTATCTGTGCATTTATGACCGAAAAAAGTCACCTCATGCATAAAAAATGAACATTTTTCTGTATGTAACTTTAGATTGTATTTCCTACATTTCTCAAAAACGTCTGTTAAGTTTTTAAGCATATGTTTTTCGGAACAACCTATAACTATTTAGTCTTCCATATAAAGGAATGCTTGTGAAGGTTCTTATCCAGAATGCTATAGTCATCATTCTCTGAAATGAATTAGGCGCTATTTTTAGTCCGAAAGGTAATCGCGTGAAGCGATACGAGCCATTGCTCGTTGAAAATGAAAATGACGTTATAACTCTTAAACTTTTTTCGAGTTCAATTTGATGAAATCCTGACATTAAGTCAAGACATGAAAAATATTTTGCTCGTCCAAGTTGATCCACATCATTATCGATTCTTGGGAGTGGAAATTTGTCGGATAGTAATTTTTTATTAATTTGACGATAGTCAATCACTAATCGCCATTTCTTTTGGCCTGAACCTGGAGATGGTTTTTTGTGGACAAGTAATAATGGGGTATTGTATTCAGATACAGATGGTTCAACAATCCCGTCGGTGATCAATTTTTCGACTTGTTTCTGTATTTCGTTCACCTGACTGTGTGGGCTTCTGTAATTTTTTATATACACTGGTTCATCATCTTTTATTCTTAGTTTTTGTTTATAAAAATTTTTTGTGCTTATTGGTTCAGTTTCCAATCCGAATATATCATTATATTCGGTTCATAAGCTTGAAAGCTGGGATTTGAATTGTGGAGGAAAGTTTTTTGAAAGTTGAGATAATACAGACTTTTCTCTATTTTCAAGATTAGTTTTGACTACTTTGTAGCTCGAAAGTGATTCATACGCTAAATTATTTGTACTGACTACTTGATCTTTATTTTTTGTATTGCGTAGTCTTATAAAAGCGGTTTTAGATATTGCTATGGTGCTATGTAAATACCATGCTTAATTTCATGATTTGGAATCAATACACTATCTTTTTTTGATTTTTTTTTTTTTTTTTTTTTTTGAATTTAATTGGACTTTTCTAATAACTTGGGATCTTGCTGGCAGAAGTATTGTTGCCAGAACTGTATGTTATTGGAACATAAATTGGTTATTTTAAGTTATTAGGTCTTATTATAAGCCAATCTTCAGATTGCTTGAAGCCTAATTGACAGTTGTATGTTTTAATAAAATGGATTCCTAACATGCTATCACAAGAAATAGCGAATTGTTAATCCACGATATGAAAATCGTGTTGGATTATGTACTTAGTGGTCTGTATCTCAAAAGAAGTTAACCCCTTGGATTTGGTTACGTCTTGATTTATTCCTTTTATTTCTATTATATAATTATCTTGTCATGTCATGAAAGACAACAGAATTTTCTTTAACTATTGAAATGTCTGCACCTGTGTCTAATAAAAAGACAAGTTCTTTTCCTGTAGCCACATGGTTGAATGATACAAACATATTCTGACTGAGATTAATGGTATCAACCTTTGCATTTTCTATTGTTGAATATCTAAAGGGTTTTGCGAGTTTTCCGATGTATTATTGGTTACTCTGACATTACTTGGGTTATTAGAGTTGTGGCCTCGACTCGAGTTGCCACGGCCTTTTGGGTCTCCCCTATATTGTATTATTATTGTATTGGGTGCTATTGTTGTAATTATTGTTGCGGCTGCGAAAGTTACCTCTATGATTTCCACGTCCGCGGTTTCCACTGTGGGTAATTTTTGTAATATAGGACAGTTTTTGGCTGTCCGGTTGCTTCTGTGCAACTATTTACAAATTTTGATACGGCATCATTCATAGTATTGTACCAGCTTGCATGATAAGTTTTACCTTATCGATTGTGCTATTTTTAGTTATTGCTTTGACTGCATGCTGAGTGGAATAACTTCTTGGCTTGTGAATTGTACCCCGTTGTCACACACGTACTTTTTCGGCACCCCGAATCGGCTCAAAATCCTCTCTCGGAACGCGGTTTGCAGGTGTGCGGCCGTGGCTCTCATGAGAGGGACCAGCTCCACCCATTTCGAGAAATCGTCAGGGAACACCAGTAATATGGTGCTGCCATCTTTCAGCCGTGGAAGGGGCCCGATGAAATCCGCGCAAAGTACTGCCATCGCCTCTGCCACCTGCCTCGTCTGCATGCGTCCAGCCGGTTTGAGTTGCGCGCTCTTAAACTTTTGGCAGGTTTTGCAACACTTCACGTACTTAGCGTCACGGAACATACCCGGCCAGTAGTACCTTTGGGCTAGCCTTGACCCCTTGATGCTCGTGGGAGCATCATGGCATTCCGCCGTTGACCACTGGCCAAAGATATCTTCCAGGGAATGTGGTATTCGTCGTCCGTCCGGTGGCCCAAATGCCTATATAGCTGCCCATTTCCTTCTGTGTAGTCCGGGAACTTGGCAGGCTCTTCGGCGATCCTGGCACGCATACTCGAGACCCATTGGCAGAGTGGCTCGATCACCACTACTTGCTGACAGGTCTCAAGAGGATGTATTGATAGTGTGTCGGCCACAACGTTAAGCTTCGTTCGTTGGTAGTGAACGTCAGATTGGAACTGTTCCAGTTCCAATGCCCATCGCGCGATCCCTCGTGACGGGCTCTCGATAATCCGGATAGTCCGTTATCACGTCGAACTGGTACCCTTCTAGGTAGCAACACAGCTTCCGTATCGAGCAAACGATTGCCAGGTAATCTTTCTCGGTGGCGGAATAGTGCACTTCGGCCTTCAGCAACTTTCTATCGTCTGCGGCAGCAATGCGCCGAGGCCGTACTCGCTTGCGTCAGTTTGAACGACGAATCTGGCGAAAAAGTCTGGACAAGCCAACACAGGGGCAGTCGGCAAGCTTCAACTGACGCAATGCCTCCACCTGTTCTTGATCCCAGGCCCATTTCCGCCCCGTCTTTAAGAGCACTGTTAGCGGCTGTACCTGAGTCGCGAAGTTGGGAACAAAGCGCCTCCCTACAATTTATCGAGTTACGTATCGCCTCCACCTTCTCTGGATCGGTACGCATTCCTTCCCAACAAATGACATGTCCTAGGTAGGCCAACCTCTCCCGGAAGAAACTGCACTTCTTCCTATTCAGCCTGAGATTGGCCGCCCTTAACCGGCGGAACACCGCCCTTCATCCGTGCCGCCGGCATTACCAGCGTAGATGTGCCTTTGCAGGCATACGCGCCACCTTTTGGTCCGAGTGAAACCCATCTTTCCCTTCCTTCTCCTTGTCCTTTTCCGGCAGTTGCCGAGCAAGCGCTCGTTGTGCCCATTGTACGTAAGAAGTCCATCCCCAGGATGACGTGGTCCAGCATTGCGGGGATGATAAGCATTAACATGCTGACCACCTTCCCCGCTAAGCCGACGTCTATCCTTAATGCCTTCCCTACTTCGAGCGTGGAGCCATCTGCTAGATGTATGCGCGCCTGTACGTTCTCCACTCCCCCCCGAATCGCCCACTCTCGTACGCAGTCTTCACTTATGAAGCTGCGAGTGGCCCCTGTATCGATCGTAGCAGGCATCGTCCGCCCGCCAATCTCCACCGTGGCGACGATCCGGCGACCCTCCACCTTAAGCAAGTCCCGTGTGGGCGATGCCGCTGCTTATTTTCCGCCTCCGTGCGGCGACAACAATCCTGGTGCCCGCATACCCAACAAAACAAACGTCAACCGTTGCCGTCCGGCGAATTTCGCTGCATCTAACCTCATGAGCTACTCCTACACCCCCGACGGCTAAGTTACGGATCGGAATCTGCAGACGCTCGTAGAGTTGCGAGCTCCTCAGGTCTGGTTTCGATTTTTGACGGGGCCGACCGCCAACGTCGGGTAGGGTGCCCCAGGGAGACGGCTACAATGTTTTGGCGGTCTGAGATTTTTGCTCGGCAAGCTGAGCCCGAATTCCGGTCTTATGATCGCTACGAGCTCTTTTTTTCGTCGCTGGTGGATCCAGCGCACACCTACACCAGGATTTTGGTACTCTCTAGGCTTGCAGATTTATTTTCTTTTCATATATATTTATTTATTTGTTTTGACACTTGCACATTCTGGGAACGCGCCGGTCGACTCATATTTCGGCCACTTGGCTTATGACCGGGGTTTTGTTTATATAAACACTGCAACAAAGTGTTACAGTAAGTTCTCTTTAAGTACTCTTGGTACAGTAGATATTCAATATATATGTATACTACATCTCCCTCCTTTTGAAAAATAACGTAATAATATGAAGTTATTTTATATGTATACTTTACTTAAAAAAATAATTTTAAATTAACAAAGGAATATTTTCCTAAATTTTTTTTTATTTTTATATATATATTAATATTCCAAGAAAATGAAATAACAAATAATATTCTTATGTAAAGAAGAAATTTCTTTTTTCTTAGCATGGCCATACATAAACATTTTTAACTTATCCTTATGAACTGTTTGTTTTTTGTTTTTATTATTCGTTATTATAATGTTATTTCTATCTCCTATTTCCGTTACTTTATACGGACCAGTATATTTATAATCTAGCTTTATGACCTGTTTCAGGTTGAGTAGCCCTACTCTTAACGTATTCAATATCTTATTGCCGATTTGCTTGAAATTATCTATTGAAACATGTTCAAAGATATTTTCCCACGGTGCCATTTTGTTTGGGCTGATTTTGTTAATACCGGCTTGCGTTTCAAGCCTTGGAAAAATTGACCTAAGTCTAGGATTCCATTGATATATAAGCCGCTAACATCGTATCTTGCAGTCATTTTTCTACCATGTTTAAATAAACATAGAGTATCATTTACATGCAAGGTCACTTTACGTACTTCGTCAATGCTTATGACTTCATATACGTTGCGCTTATAGATCTCTATAGATTGCGTAGGCAATTCTATTTCTTTGTTATCCGCGCGGATTTTCTGTCTATTTTGATATCTAGTAGTGACTTTCATTATATTTCCAGTAATGTTTTGTAGATCTTTAATGGTTATTCTTGATAACGCAACAGCTACATAATTGTCTTTTCCTTTTAGATATTCAACTATGAAATCATACTCTTCTAATTCTAGCCTCATACGTGTCAGTTTAGAACTCGGATCGATCATTGAAAATAAATATATTAATGGTCTGTGATCTGTTTTGATTGTAAAGTGTTTTCCATAAATATATGGTCGGAAATGTAATATTGCCCAGTGAATTGCAGCTAATTCCTGCTCAGTTGTACACTTATTACTTTCTCCCTTAGTGAAACCTCTTGATGCGTATGCAATGGGAAGTTGGAGTCCGTTATGGGTTTGAGTTAAAACCGCTCCACACGCTTGCTTACTTGCATCAGTATTTATACAAAATTCTTTGCTGAAATCAGGATATTTTAGCAAAGTTGGTTCCATCAGTTTTGTCTTTAAATATTGGAATGCCTTTTGGCATTCATCTGTCCATTAAAAATGAATATTCTTTTTACATAACCTTGTTATGTGCCGTGAATATTCGGTGAAATTTTTAATGAAATAATAATTACAAAATGCTATGAAACGTCTAGCGCTGTCCGCATTGTGCGGCTTAGGGTAATTCATAATGACATCATATTTCTTGTCGTCCGGAAGTATACCTTTATCTGTGCATTTATGACCGAAAAAAGTCGCCTCATGCATAAAAAATGAACATTTTTCTGTATGTAACTTTAGATTGTATTTCCCACATTTCTCAAAAACGTCTGTTAAGTTTTTAAGCATATGTTTTTCGGAACAACCTATAACTATTTAGTCTTCCATATAAAGGAATGCTTGTGAAGGTTCTAATCCAGAATGCTATAGTCATCATTCTCTTAAATGAATTAGGCGCTATTTTTAGTCCGAAAGGTAATCGCGTGAAGCGATACGAGCCATTGCTCGTTGAAAATGAAAATGACGTTATAACTCTTGAACTTTTTTCGAGTTCAATTTGATGAAATCCTGACATTAAGTCAAGACATGAAAAATATTTTGCTCGTCCAAGTTGATCCACATCATTATCGATTCTTGGGAGTGGAAATTTGTCGGATAGTAATTTTTTATTAATTTGACGATAGTCAATCACTAATCGCCATTTCTTTTGTCCTGAACCTGGAGATGGTTTTTTGTGGGGTATTGTATTCAGATACAGATGGTTCAACAATCCCGTTGGTGATCAATTTTTTGACTTGTTTCTGTATTTCGTTCAACTGACTGTGTGGGCTTCTGTAATTTTTTATATACACTGGTTCATCATCTTTTATTCTTAGTTTTTGTTTATAAAAATTATTTGTGCTTATTGGTTCAGTTTCCAATCCGAATATATCATTATATTCGGTTCATAAGCTTGAAAGCTGTGATTTGAATTGTGGAGGAAAGTTTTTTGAAAGTTGAGATAATACAGACTTTTCTCTATTTTCAAGATTAGTTTTGACCACTTTGTAGCTCGAAAGTGATTCATACGCTAAATTATTTGTACTGACTACTTGATCTTTATTTTTTGTATTGCGTAGTCTTATAAAAGCGTTTTTAGATATTGCTATGGTGCTATGTAAATACCATGCTTAATTTCATGATTTGGAATCAATACACTATCTTTTTTTGATTTTTTTTTTTTTTTTTTTTTTTGAATTTAATTGGATTTTTCTAATAACTTGGGATCTTGGCAGAAGTATTGAGTTGTTGCAGAACTGTATGTTATTGGAACATAAATTGGAAATTTTAAGTTATTAGGTCTTATTATAAGCCAATCTTCAGATTGTTTGAAGCCTAATTGACAGTTGTATGTTTTAATAAAATCGATTCCTAACATGCTATCACAAGAAATAGCGAATTGTTAATCCACGATATGAAAATCGTGTTGGATTATGTACTTAGTGGTCTGTATCTCAAAAGAAGTTAATCCCTTGGATTTGGTTACGTCTTGACTTATTCCTTTTATTTCTATTATATAATTATCTTGTCATGTCATGAAAGACAACAGAATTTTCTTTAACTATTGAAATGTCTGCACCTGTGTCTACTAAAAAGTCAAGTTCTTTTCCTGTAGCCACATGGTTGAATGATACATATTCTGACTGAGATTAATGGTATCAACCTTTGCATTTTCGTCCGCGGTTTCCACTGTGGGTAATTTTTGTAATATAGGACAGTTTTTGGCTGTCCGGTTGCTTCTGTGCAACTATTTACAAATTTTGATACGGCATCATTCATAGTATTGTACCAGCTTGCATGATAAGTTTTACCTTATCGATTGTGCTATTTTTAGTTATTGCTTTGACCGCATGCTGAGTGGAATAACTTCTGGCCAACTCTAGGGGTAAGCCGTCTGTTATATATGCACCTTCTAACGTTTTTGTCAACTGCTCGACCTCTAGTACGTACTGGTTAGCAGTTTTATTGCGTTGCTATAGGTTCATCAGTTTTACTGACAATACTTCTACAGTTTCACCTTTGACGCTGCTTTTTAATCTGGAAATGACTTCAGTTATTGTTGTTTCATTTCCGACTAGATTTCTGGCGACACCTTTTAGCCTTGATTTTATTATAGAAACTGCTAATTGTTCGTGTTCGCCTTTTATTAATTCTAATATTTGTAATGCATCGATAAAACTTGATAAGTTTTCAGCTTTACCATCTAAAATTGGTATAAGCTTGGTTGCTGTATTAATAAAATCAAGTTTGCGCCTCATTTATTCTCTATTATGCCTGTACCAGTATCAGAATCTGTAGAATTATCCAGATCTGACATCAAAACAGCTGGAATGGTAAGATTATTTAAATCTTGCTCTTCTATTTTAGGGTTTGTCTTCGCAAGCTGTTCTGACTCTATTTGGTCAGTGTCAGTTTGTTCTGTTGATTCCGGTTCATCACCAGTTTCAACTGTTAGAGAAGTGTTAAGTATGGTCGGTACTGATATATCTAAATTGAACTTTAGTTTAATTGATATTAAATTAGATTGCAGTCTAATTAAAAATGTTAATACTTGGGACCAATGATCTTGATTTAATTTTTCTCTCTGGCCATGTATTAGTAAACTTGCTTTATTAAAGCATTCTACTAGTATTTCTACATGTTTCTAAATAGTATTTTTTTGAATTTGCCTGTTTTGTGCAAGTGACTTATATGGGTTTTTTTTTTCAATGTTGTTTGTTCTCTTTTTTTTTTTATTTTAATTAAATTTTGTCTAGGTCATTTGCCTGGCTCATATATTTCTTTTTTAAACATTTATATAGTTTATAAAAACAATTTGCGCACATAATAACAACAATTATTATTAACAATGTGTGTATTAGTTCTAAGTCATTATTATTTGACTCTACTTTATTAATGACATTGCCAGTGGAGTCCACTGACTTAATGTCTACTATTGCCATTTGGGGCGTATGTATCTTCCGTAAATTTTACCATTGCATTGCTTTGCATTTTCGTTAACGTTTCTACCTATTGGTTTGTATAGCTTTACTGCAACAAAGTGTTACAGTGTGTTCTCTTTAAGTACTCTTGGTACAGTAGGTATTCAATATATTTAATAATGTAGTTATAAGTTTAGAAATAAAAAGCTATATTTCCCGACCGTGAATCTGTATCGGTTTATTATGTTGAATATCTGGAGTAAGACTGCTGTCCGAAAATTGGCTTACGCTATATTTAAAGCTAAATAATAATTGGAGTACGTGACTTTTTGCAAAGGGACAGCGGCTGCAGCTTGTTTATGCTAGCGCCTTTCTGTTGATCAGTTTTTGTTTATAAATGATTGTTGACAATATGTGAGCTTGGCTGCAGAAGGCATTCTGCTCTTAGGATTTTTGCTGCTGTTAGCGTTATTTGAATTCGGATGCAGAAGGCATGTTATTGTTATGATTATTCAATTTGTAAACACACAATGGGTTATGCCATGCAATTAGCTTATGAATAACAGTGGTTCAAAATGCTGTTGTTGTGAATATGTCACTATATGTATACTACAGATACTCTTTTCGAGATTTCGCCATGTGTAAATTCCAAAAACTGTGTTATTAAAATTTCTTATTTAAAGTTGCCTCTTGCCTTCGTTGATATATCAGCTGTTTATGCTTACGATACTTTACCATTTTTCACAACATCAATAGGAATCTCGATTAATCATCGCAAAAAAACACGTAATGTTCGGAGCGAATTTACACATTTCTGAAATATGTGACTTTTTTTGAAAGAAGTGTGAAATGTGTTTTCTTATGGGGAAACGCACAAGGCGCAATTCACACATTTGTCAAAAATGTGACATATTCTGAAATGCGTGAGAAATGTGTTCAGTGGGCAGAGGCTATAAGTCCCTGGTCAGTCGCCACTTAGTCAGGCTCAGTCTTACCAGGCCCAGCGAGTTACAAGACATTTATAAGTTCGCTAGGTAGGCTTCAGGTGGTGGGAGGGCGGGGGTGAATGTTTCGACCAACTATACCTCGCACTACATCTGTCCTATCTACTTTATCGAACCGCAGCCTCGTACTACCTATTCTAGTGGGCCGAATCTTCGCACCATCTACGCTATCGGGCCTTGGCCTCGCACCAACTGCACTAGCGGACTGTAGCCTCGCACCATCTACACTATCGGGCCTTGCCGTCGAACCAACTACACTAGCGGCCTGTAGCTTCGCACCATTTGCACTACCGAGCCTTGGCCTGACACCATCTATACCCCTCGGGCCTTGGCCTCGCACCAACTACACTATTCCCCTAGGTTAGGGTGAACATCGGTTATTGCCGATGTTTAGCACAAATATGACCGCTCGAGAATACAGAGATTAGCACATCTTTTCAATATTTTGACTACATTCACTTTATTTACTAGTTTTATTAACTTCTACCCTACTGAGTTTCTTAAACTAGGGCGCTGCCCCCACTGGAACCCTAGCGCTCCGCTACTTCACTGTGATGCTCACGCTCCTATTTTTGGCACGTCTACTCACCCTGATAGCTCTCCAAAAAGTCCCGTAACACACTCGCAAGCCAGCCATGCGCTTGCCTCGGCCGCTCAACTTCGCCGCGAGCTTTCGCAACTTCGCCCCGGAGCTTTCGCTCTTCGCCACCGAATTGAAGTTGCGCTCTACAATGTTTATATTCTAAAACTATAATTATAAACTGTGGGGTGGCTACCTTAGTGGCCGCCTCACAAATCACAAAAGTTATTAAAGAACCCGTGTTTTGGTTGACTTCGTGGTTGCGGTAGTTAACGCAAATTGCAAGTTTTTTTTTTAACCTGTACACACACATTCATACGCGTATTTATTGAAGTTTACCAATAGCATTGCAATTGCGATTGTATTATTTCTGTGCTGCTACTTTAACATGAATGTTCTCATAAGGACACTCACGTTTGTGTTTCTTTGGAGATCGGACGTGAAAATTGCAGTCTCGCGCGTTAGTGCACCACTGGCAGCAGGCATAAACATAGAAAGTGACAGTGACACTGAATATAGCCCGCCCAAGGGCAAATGCTGCCTCTGGCAGCCGGAGTGTTATAAGAATTAACGATTGTTTAACGAAAAATTACCGCGTGCAGTGCGAGTGACCAAGTTCTTGCAAAACTTAAGCTGCGCTCAGCTGATCGCAACTCAAGTACGTGAGTGGTGCTCGAGTGCAGCAAAGCTTTCTCGAGATAGCTTTCGCAAAAGCTCACTTGCAGCTGCACTGATAGTGCTGGCAAAACATTCTTTGCAGTGACAGTGCTGACACTAAAGTCACAATTTGTGATTAATCACTTGTTACAAAAATTCAGGATATTTTTGTAATTAAGTGTAAAAAACTTGTTTTAATTTTATTTTTATTATTTTTTTCTTCCTGCTGGAAAAAATAGAATACCAAAATAAATAAAACAATGGCCACGAACAACCGACCTCCAAATGGCGAAGATACTCATTCTACCAATTCTGCCAATCTACCGGCTACCGAACAGCTCAACAACATCTCCTTCTAACATGGCCACTAATGTCAATCGCCTTGATGAAAGCAGTCCACCGGAAGACTTTTACCGGTATTACAACGACATGTTCCCCAGTAGTGGAAACCTGAACGGCGCCTCCACCTTGCGGTCAGCCGGTACCCAGCAATACTCGACTTGGCAACCGCAGCAGCATGACACTGTCAGCACAACGACAGTAACAACTACTACAACCACAGCATCTACCAGCAGCGGTTGCAGGACACCTGCCTCATTAGATACAAGCCGCGCCGCTTTAGAGCCCATCGGTACCCGCCCCAAAACCACCAATCCGACCTTGCAGTCCACCCCGTCTGGCACCCAGAGTTCTTCCTTGGCAGCGGCTTCTTTTGCCACCAACCCCCCTCTGCCACCTATTAAGAACATAGGTGCTATGCTAGCATTTCATGAGCCACTGGTAAATTGGCAAAGAAAACGGCGTGGAGCTACATTGTTGGCCGAAGCCGTTAAGAAATGGAAGCCACTGAAAAACCGCAACACCAGCCGCATTGGAACTAAGCCCGTTACTCCCAACACCGCTTCGTCAAGTAGCAACAGATTTGCTCTCCTCGAGCCTCAGGACGACGTCTCTGTGTTCGATGACGACGAGATGGACACTGCCGACGAAGCGCGTCCAGGCCCAGACCAACAGCAGCGAAGAAGATCTCCAAACCACGGCCGATAACAGTCCCTGGAGTCAGCGATATCGTCGCAATGGAACAAACCATTGATCAGTCAGTGGGCCCAGACTCCTATGAGTTCAAGGTCTCTCCCTCTGGCTATCTTAGAATATACGCCAAAGACGTCGACACTCACAGAGCAATTGTCCGCAAACTCACTGAAGTGAGAGTGCAATTTACTCACTTCTGCCTAAAGGAAGACAGACCATACCGCGTTGTGGTTAAAAATCTGGCCGCTTCTACTCCCAGAAGGCAGATCGAAGCTGCCTTCACGTCGCACGGCCACACTGTGACTAACTTATATAACCCGAGCCCCAGACAGCCTACAAGTGAAGCCAGTGCAGACTTCACCAACAACTCGCCAAGTAGCAACTTCCAGTTTGTTGATCTTAAGCAGGATGTTAACAACAGGGAAGCGCTAAGAGTCAACAGAGTTGGCCGTCAACGGGTCACCATTGAGCTCCCGAGGAAGAGTAACAGCATAAGGCAGTGTTTCCGCGGCTTCGAGTTCGACCACACCAAAAACTACTGTCTCAAACAACCCATGTGTGGTAGGTGCGGTCAGCCCCACTGGACGAACTCGGAGCAATGCCAGGCCAAAACGGTGGCAGAACTGCGATGCTCAAACTGTAATGGGAACCATGCTGCTTATAATAAAAGATGCAAAGCATTCCAGCAGCGCTTGAATGCCAGACAACCGGCCATCAATGAAATAGACATCATGCTTGTCTCAGAAACCCACCTACACACTGGCTTTTACTTCGCCTTGGACGGATATGCTTGCTACCGTGCGGATCACCCAGCAGATCGACCCAGAGGAGGTGCTGCGGTGCTTGTCAAGCAGAACTTGGTGCACTACCAACTACCTCAGGCGACTTCCAGCGCAACACAAATGGCTGCTATCATGGTGAGGACTCCTTTGGGCGAAATATCTGTAGCTGCAGTGTATCTACCACCAAATCTACCCTGGAGCCGAGCTGGATTCGATTCTCTCCTTAAACAATTAGGTCATAAATTCATCGTTGGAGGTGACTTCAACGCCAAACACCGGCTGTGGGGAAGCTACAGAGCCGACAACAGAGGCATTGCGCTACATGAAGCGCTCACCAGCTGCTCAGCCAAGAGGCCCCCGGGAGACCTACCCACTTCCCGTATAACAGGCAAAGTACTCCTTCGTGCATTGACTTTTTATATAAGGGTATTCCCAACAGATTAATATCAGTTCGCGAAGATAGTTCTTCTCGGAGGAGAGGAGCTTTTAAATTCCTTAAACTTTCCTACATGCTTGCACCATCCTGCACCAAGATAAATTAGTTATGTGATTACAACTCTGTTAAGTCGTGGGACTCCTTTTGCTACTAGTTATGCTGGATGTGATATTCCCAACGATCTCTATGCATAAAATTGTTTGTTCTGACTGACTTATTGACCGGTAATCAACACACAGCTTATTCCGTAGGAGCTAGGAAGCTTCACCGCGGTTTTGGGAAATTCCATACGCGTGTTTGGAAAAATCTAGCTTGTAGTAAACTTTTGCCTACCATCCGATCGGTTTCAAACTCCTTTTCAAAGATATTTGAGATAATTTATTTTATACGTGCCACGGGCACGTGGACAAACGGACAGGTAGATAGACGCATATGGCTAGATCGACTCGGCTATTGATGCTAATCAAGAATATATATACTGTATGGGGTCGGAGATGCTTCCTTCTGCCTGTTACATACATTTGGATTTTGCACAAATACAATATAATAATAATAATAATAACAATAAATAAATATCGATATGGTCCATGGATGTATTGTGCATTGAACTGTTATCAGTTTGTCTGTCGGGTTGAAGAGTTGAAGGGTGACTGATGGGAATTTTTACTGGGAATGGAATGTTTCTTATAATTATTAATATTACTTGTGGAGGATTCCAGCTCGAACATTGGCGCTCGAACAGGGGCCTTATCCTCAGGTCGTATTGTGAGTCTGACTACCTTGGTGCATTTAATATTTCTTGCAGGCATGTTAAGTACAATTCGATTTGTTGGAATATAGGTATTATGAGTTGAAAAAGTGTCAAAAAATTGGTAAATCAGCCTTATAAAGTGAGTGCAAATTTGTCACATGTGGTATTAGCAATAAAATGCGGCAAGTGTTTTTGCGTGCTCAAAGAATAGGAGCGCAATTTCATGTGCTCACATGCCAACGTATATACATCGCGACATAACAGCAACCTAACTGTCTTTGACCTGACATTGGTTTTGAATTCCTTTTACGTGCACTTTCGCTTTAACTGCAGCAAGATATTTGAACAATTGAGTAGTGATTCGACGCTCTTATCTGTGCAGTAAAAAACCGGTTCTGTACGTACGCTGAGCTTTATTCGGCTCTATTAAGGTTCAGCAGCAAATGGAATTCAAATAATTAGTGATATGCCTCATTGGAGGGCTAGAGAACATAAGATTATTGCCAATAAGGGCAAGCCGCATTATATGTGAATTTTGAAATAACATTTAGTTACAAAATTATACACTGTGGTAAAATCAAAGCATTGCGAAAATTATTGTTAAATTTCCGTGTTGTTTAGTTGTTGCCACAATGGCTCCTTCCTTTATTCCTTTATTATTATTTATTCCTTTACGGGCAATAATGATATAGCGCAACATAATGCTTCAATGAGACGTGCAGAGTGGGAAGGACGGTTAAGCCTAATTGTGGCAAATTATGTGTAATCCAACCTAAAATGGAACAGGAAAGTGATGATGCAAGTGAATATTGCAGGCGCCAAGCGATCTAAGAGCTTTATTGCGAAATAGAGGCTAAAATACTTAGCAGTCTGAGTCATACAAGTCGACCAGCTAGTAGTAATGATGTATTGAATAGAGCAGAGGTGTCTCGGCAGCCGAATCTTTCGAAATTAAAGGTGCCTGAGTTCTCTGGGAAGTACACCGAGTGGACCAGTTGGTTCAATACATATATTCGCTTTAGGTGTCATCCAGAGTTCTTCCTTGGCAGCGGCTTCTTTTGCCACCAACCCCCCTCTGCCACCTATTAAGAACATAGGTGCTATGCTAGCATTTCATGAGCCACTGGTAAATTGGCAAAGAAAACGGCGTGGAGCTACATTGTTGGCCGAAGCCGTTAAGAAATGGAAGCCACTGAAAAACCGCAACACCAGCCGCATTGGAACTAAGCCCGTTACTCCCAACACCGCTTCGTCAAGTAGCAACAGATTTGCCTTCCTCGAGCCTCAGGACGACGTCTCTGTGTTCGATGACGACGAGATGGACACTGCCGACGAAGCGCGTCCAGGCCCAGACCAACAGCAGCGAAGAAGATCTCCAAACCACGGCCGATAACAGTCCCTGGAGTCAGCGATATCGTCGCAATGGAACAAACCATTGATCAGTCAGTGGGCCCAGACTCCTATGAGTTCAAGGTCTCTCCCTCTGGCTATCTTAGAATATACGCCAAAGACGTCGACACTCACAGAGCAATTGTCCGCAAACTCACTGAAGTGAGAGTGCAATTTACTCACTTCTGCCTAAAGGAAGACAGACCATACCGCGTTGTGGTTAAAAATCTGGCCGCTTCTACTCCCAGAAGGCAGATCGAAGCTGCCTTCACGTCGCACGGCCACACTGTGACTAACTTATATAACCCGAGCCCCAGACAGCCTACAAGTGAAGCCAGTGCAGACTTCACCAACAACTCGCCAAGTAGCAACTTCTAGTTTGTTGATCTTAAGCAGGATGTTAACAACAGGGAAGCGCTAAGAGTCAACAGAGTTGGCCGTCAACGGGTCACCATTGAGCTCCCGAGGAAGAGAAACAGCATAAGGCAGTGTTTCGGCGGCTTCGAGTTCGACCACACCAAAAACTACTGTCTCAAACAACCCATGTGTGGTAGGTGCGGTCAGCCCCACTGGACGAACTCGGAGCAATGCCAGGCCAAAACGGTGGCAGAACTGCGATGCTCAAACTGTACTGGGAACCATGCTGCTTATAATAAAAGATGCAAAGCATTCCAGCAGCGCTTGAATGCCAGACAACCGGCCATCAATGAAATAGACATCATGCTTGTCTCAGAAACCCACCTACACACTGGCTTTTACTTCGCCTTGGACGGATATGCTTGCTACCGTGCGGATCACCCAGCAGATCGACCCAGAGGAGGTGCTGCGGTGCTTGTCAAGCAGAACTGGGTGCACTACCGACTACCTCAGGCGACTTCCAGCGCAACACAAATGGCTGCTATCATGGTGAGGACTCCTTTGGGCGAAATATCTGTAGCTGCAGTGTATCTACCACCAAATCTACCCTGGAGCCGAGCTGGATTCGATTCTCTCCTTAAACAATTAGGTCATAAATTCATCGTTGGAGGTGACTTCAACGCCAAACACCGGCTGTGGGGAAGCTACAGAGCCGACAACAGAGGCATTGCGCTACATGAAGCGCTCACCAGCTGCTCAGCCAAGAGGCCCCCGGGAGACCTACCCACTTCCCGTATAACAGGCAAAGTACTCCTTCGTGCATTGACTTTTTTATATAAGGGTATTCCCAACAGATTAATATCAGTTCGCGAAGATAGTTCTTCTCGGAGGAGAGGAGCTTTTAAATTCCTTAAACTTTCCTACATGCTTGCACCATCCTGCACCAAGATAAATTAGTTATGTGATTACAACTCTGTTAAGTCGTGGGACTCCTTTTGCTACTAGTTATGCTGGATGTGATATTCCCAACGATCTCTATGCATAAAATTGTTTGTTCTGACTGACTTATTGACCGGTAATCAACACACAGCTTATTCCGTAGGAGCTAGGAAGCTTCACCGCGGTTTTGGGAAATTCCATACGCGTGTTTGGAAAAATCTAGCTTGTAGTAAACTTTTGCTTACCATCCGATCGGTTTCAAACTCCTTTTCAAAGATATTTGAGATAATTTATTTTATACGTGCCACGGGCACGTGGACAAACGGACAGGTAGATAGACGCATATGGCTAGATCGACTCGGCTATTGATGCTAATCAAGCCTAATTGTGGCAAATTATGTGTAATCCAACCTAAAATGGAACAGGAAAGTGATGATGCAAGTGAATATTGCAGGCGCCAAGCGATCTAAGAGCTTTATTGCGAAATAGAGGCTAAAATACTTAGCAGTCTGAGTCATACAAGTCGACCAGCTAGTAGTAATGATGTATTGAATAGAGCAGAGGTGTCTCGGCAGCCGAATCTTTCGAAATTAAAGGTGCCTGAGTTCTCTGGGAAGTACACCGAGTGGACCAGTTGGTTCAACACATATATTCGCTTTAGGTGTCATTCCTTTAGGAACCATTGACTATTTGGAATTATCGGGTGTTAACTTCAAGATCGTTATGAGAACAAGGCATTTATTTGGCAATCTTATATAAATGACCTTTTTAATTTAAAACGTATCAAGAATCTAAATCTCTCGGCATTTTCGACTCATTAGTTTTTCATTTGATTCTCAGCAAGCTGGAAAATGAGACACTCGATAAGTGGGAAAGCGAATGGCATTGCAAAAAATTACCTTCGTGGCCATTGCTCTTAATAATAGCTTGAGCTTGGCTAATCGAGAAGTTCAGAGGAACAATGGTCATCGACCCAACGGCCAAAACGTATTAAAGAAAGCTAGCTTAGCTGTAACCATCAGCAAAATTTGCGTGTCGTGTTACATATGTGCTAGCTCCCATGGGTTAAAGGCATGCCCAAAGTTTAAGGAATTGACACCCTTGAACCGGCTTCAGGCAGGTATAAGACGTGCGGTATGCCAAGTATGTTTCAGTAAGCGGCATGTTACGAGGAGTTGCGATGGCAAACGCTGTGCCATATGCAACAAACCTCATCATGAATTGCTTCATTGATATGTCTCGGAAAGCGTAGATTACGGGGTGCATAATGGCCAATCACAACAAGGGAACAATTCTTATATAGCGCACTATTAACGAAGTAATTTGTAAGTTCGTCTAGCAACTCGGTTAGGATAAAAGGTAACGATGGAATTTATCATAACTGTGGATGTGTATAAGACTCTGGCAGTTAAATTAACTTTCTTACATACTTTGATTAGCTTCGATTTTTCATCTAGAAATGCTTGAATCAAGTATGCGAATCACTGGAATCGGCAATGCAACATCTCAGATTATTGGTGAGGTGAATGCTACTTTCAAATCTAGAGTGACAAGGCTTGCAGCTACGGACAATTTTCGTGAATTATCAGAAGTACCGCAATATAATCCGACAAGTTCGTCTCTAGGTTTGAATTGGCAACCACCCAAGGGAGTAAGACTGGCGGATCCGACCAAAGGTCAAATAAAACAAGTACGAAAATTGCCCAAATCAAAAATCGCTATTAGGCTAGGTAGTCGCTGGTGGTGCTGCGTGTTGCTACTTACCAAGGAGAAGGAGCAAAACGTCCTGAACCCCAATAAGCTGCAAGAGCAACGGCTTTGGAAACGCGAGGAACTACCACGGCCTGTTGAGGAAAAAGAATGCATAAACAGTTTCGTTTCTAATTTTGGACAATCTGAAAATGCCATTTAACTGTAGCACTCCCATTCAAAAGTCCCAAAATAGTACTAGGGCGTCTCCCTAAACGATACTATGTTGGGCCGACCTTGCAGCCCGATCTTTTTGGGACGATGACTAGATTTCGCTTTTATAGATTCAGCCTAACGGCAGATATAGCCAAGATGTACAGGCAAGATTTTGTCACAGATTCGTATGACAAAACATCCTATTTTAAAGATCATATAGTCATAAATTCACTAATCGAATCAATTTGGATGAGTTTTAACACAAGAGGGAAGGGACCTGTCAAGGGGTACATAGCTGTGTTCGTATGCTTCCTGACGAAGGCCTGCCATAGAGAGATCGTGACGGAATTCAGTTCCAGCGTCTAGATAGCGGCAGATAAATGGTTCTTTGCCAGACGTGGCCTAAGCTCTGAATTGTTCTGCCACTAACTTTGTAGGTGCTTCACGAGAATTGGGCAACACTTTTGGCCAGTCGGGACAACGACACGTGAGGTCAACGAGGTGTCAAATTTCATTTTATCCCACCACGCTTAGTGAGGACTTTGGAGGGTTATGGGAAAGCGCACTGAAGGTGGCAAAGCAACTTCTGGACAAGTGCGCAAACGTCACTCAACTACGAGGATCTCTCAACAGCAGTTACGCAGGTAGAAACCGTGATAAATTCGAGGCTACTGTATCCTTAGCATTGGACCCAAATGACTTAGAAGCATTACACCCATGCCCCTTTTTGGTAGGCCGCCCTATAAATACGCTAGTGAAACCATTTAACGAAGCATTGTTCCAACTATTGCTGACCAACTGGAAGAGGATTCCCGTACTACACCACCTCAAAATGGAGGACAATTGCGAGAAAAGTTCAGATCGGAAGTCTTGTTTTGATCGCCAAACACAACTCACCACCTGGTCAATGGTTACTAGGAATAGTGTCAAAATTACATGCCTGATGCGATGGCGCACTACGTTATGGGTATTTTTACTGGGAATGGAATTTTCCTTATAATTATTCATTTCAACGCTCGTGGAGGACTCTAATTCGAACAAATATACACACCACTCTTTCAAATAACTCGAGAATATTATGTAATTTTTCTAAACAAGGAGGTGTAGTATGTTTGTTCAACAAATTGAACTGTATCTATAAAATGTCGTAGATTATAGCTTTGTCGCTTACCACTTGACTCATATGCTGACAATGCAAGCCTGACACCAACGCATTGATCAGCTACGCCAACGTCGCTGACTCGCTGCCACTGCCAAGTTCTTGAACGTTTAGGCTAAGATCTATTCTTGAAAATATTAAAAATATACTGGCCCGCGAGCAGGGACCAGCGAGAGAAATTACGATTAAGTTCGATTACTGCAAATTAATTTCTGCGCGACTCCGTTGGCCCAATTTGAAGTATTGGGTGAGACTCTTCATAGTACAGGAATCCAAATAGTACCCACGGTCGGTGAATTAAGTTTCACTTCAGTGGATTACAAGTCTTGTCAGGCACGCTCGCAGGGCACCTTCTATTCGTGTGAGCTGCAGAATCCTTAGTAGAGAGCGAACAGGAGACATCCGGCCCCCAGGAAGAGTAGCCACATCAGATCCAGTAATGTAAATTTATTAAGGGATAATACAATAGATACGAATACAAAATCGGGGAATTCAGAGAAACAAAGTTATAATTAAATTAAATGAAAGTGGAGTGAAGCGATTGACGGAAATCATTTAAAAAAAAAAGTGTTATAAAAAATATATAAAAAAAAATATTTATAATTTATAAAACAAGAGTAAAACGATCACAAACCAAAACATAATAGGCAACTTATTAAAGCACATTTATATTCGTGTTGTATAAATAAACCCAACATTGCGAATCCTATACAGGAACCTCCAAAGTAAAGAACAAAACAAGCCACAAGTTTTTACAAAAAAAAATTTTGCACATTAAATTTAATATAAGTTAATTAAATTAAAAATAAAAAAAAAAAACGAATTCCTTCAATCACAAACTTCCAAAATTTTAAATATACTTGTTGCGTGCCAAACGAGGGTGCAGTTGCAATTTGACCATGCAAGATTTACGCCTGGCCCCCGGCCATGTTACTGCGATGTTAACAGAGACAGCGTAATACGAAACGTGCTAGTGCAAGTGTCTTATTCTGAACGGAAGGTTAGAACTTAAATATATATTCCCTTATGTCGCTTCGATGACGGACGGATTCTTCATTGCATGAGGCTCCTCCCAACCTCGTCAGGGAACGCTTCGCATTGCGGTCGCCGTATCAGCAAGTTCTCAGCATTCTCACACTCCGTAGCGGTGAGGCCGAATCTTTCAAGCTCAGTCCTCTGTCCACGGCTTCAATGCGTGAACCTTAAAACCGAAGCCGTCGTCCTCACCAGCCGAGAGAATCAATGAAATGAAAAAGTTATTTGCTGCAACTAAGGCAAGTTCATATCGCATCTCTTCTCCATCATCGTAGGATGAGTTTTCCGTGCCCGGTTCGGACTACGGCCAGCTGCTTTCAGGCTGCAGCAAAATTGTTGGCCCGTCTAACCATCTTGACCGTTGGCTGAGGTCTACGTTGCAATCCGGCCTCATTGGGAAACCTTTGTTGACTCTAAAATTTCTCCCACTCGATTTCCGACGAACTGCTTACATCGACGGTGGGTGCTGCCTATCCAACGCAGCACTGTTTTGGAGTCAGTCCAAAGTATAGCATCGCTTTATTTTTGTTGATATGGTTATGGCGTCACCTTCACTATCAAAACTATCCATATAGTCATCCATATAGTGGCATTCAAAAATAGCTCTAACTGCGTGAGGATCTGAATCCTGAAACTGCAGGGCATTCAAGGTGTTTACATAGTGCGCGGCGCTCACCTCATCTCATAAACATCAGGGTCCCGCGATCATCGCCGATTCGGCACAGGAATTGTTGGGCGTAACTATCCCGCGGTCGAATTAACACTTGATGGAACAACTCTCGGATGTCTCCACAAACGCTAACGGCACCTTCCCGAAAATGAAAGAGAACAGCCGGCAGTGACTTATAGTGTTGCGACTGCTTGGATAATGCCGAATTCAATCAAATATCAGCAACCTTTGCTGCCGCGTCGAACACAAGTCGGTCATTACGCTTTATCTTTCTCTACATGTTGACCAATCGTTTGAATGCCATATCATAGCTTCGTGGCAACTTAACATTATCACGGTTCCATAATAAACCTGTCTTGTAACGTTCTCCTATTTTTACCGTGGTGTCTTCGAGTATCTTCTGTGCTCGTGCATCGTCGCTGGCTGTGACTGGTGGCGTAAGCTTCACACCGAAGTTTTCGATATCAAAATAGTCGTTTACCATGTTTTGGATAACAATCTCCTGATACACTGCTAGGAGGCATGACTTTGATGACGTTACAGTCGCTTGACCTCTTACCGGCCCAAAATCCACCATCCAAGTTCAATGGCTGCGGCATAGGCCCCTGTGGTGCAAATCTTTTTGTTTGCATTGGCAGTCCAAGATGCGCAAGTCCTATCAGAAGTTTTAGTACCGCCCCGCGATACGGTTTTAGTGGAAGTCGTCCGCCGTTGCCCGATATTTGGACGTCACCTCGATGCAGGCTTTGCATTGGTAAGCTCAGGTTGATGACAGCGTACACATTTCGCAACACATGACGTTTGCGCTTGTCCGCTGCACTAACTTTCATGATTACCACTGTGGTCGGCTCTCTGGTTGTTTCACTGTATATTTAGTTGCCTGCGTTCCCCTTTGATATCTCGATCGCGAAGTAGCTCGTCATCGATCATCGTTACAGACGAGCACTCGTCGAGGAGCGCGTACGTGTCGATCCGCTTATTGGCCCCGTGCAACATCACTGGCAATATGCGGAATAGAAGGCGTTCTCCACCCTAATCGACACAACTTAAGTTCCTTTGTTCCGGGGGGCCTTAAGGGGATCCGCTGACTGCGGCATCCGTCCAGTATTCATCACTCTATCACACGCTGCCTGCGGTGCATTGTGACTCCTGGCATCATGATCATGTAAAAGACTCTTCCGGCATCCACTAATTTGGCATTTGTTGGTTCTATTGCAGACTCTTGCCATGTGACCATCTCGTAGACATGCCGAGCCTTTTCACAAACATGCACCTTTTTAGCGCAGAGGCGCTTTAAATGCGTTGCAGTCCCTGACTGCGTATTGTCCATTACAGATTGGACACTGTTTGGTGCGAAATCGGTAACGCCCTTCATTATTCTGGTCAATGCTGGCATGCAGCACTCTACACCTTTGCTCCTTACAATCGCCGTCCACGTAGTTCATTAACCAAGCGCTAAAATGTACGAAAGTCGGGTAAGGCCTAATCGTAGCTGCATATCTGACCCATTCCACTCTCTTGCTTAGTGGTAGTTTTGCGACCAAATCCTCCATCAGTATAGGATTCGCTAAATGCTGCTCCGCGTAAGCTTATTGTAGAAAGGCGGCAAGGTTACTCTCGCGTGTAGCATATGGCACGACTTAGCTACGATGTGCTCCCGACTTGGCTGCACCTCTCGAATACCAATAAGCTGGCTGCGTATTAGCTCTTCTGGGCGGCCATATCTGAAACGTAATTGTTCCATTACGTTGTTCACATTCCTGGGGATATATGAGGGATGACTTCACAGTATCACGTGCTTCGCCTTTGAGTGCCTTCAACAATCGCTAGTTATTCTCCAGATTCGTACAGTTATACACCAAAGTTGTTTACGTTAACGCGCAGAAGAATATAGGCCTCATGTTGGCAGGAATACATCGTTCTCTTGAATTCGGGACTACATTCATAGTTGCAGTTTTACTCAAACTTCCACTCGACGGTGGCTCTTCACTCAAAGCTCCGATCAAAGATGGTGGAGGTTAGCTGTTCCACTCGTGCCAGCATTACTCAACCTAACGGGATCAATAACTGTACTCACATGTGCTTGACCAGTTTTTGCCCTCTGCAACGCGTGCTCTAGCGCAGTAACTCTCTCTATCAAATCCATGACTTGCGTACTTGATGGTGGCCCTACTGGGTGGAGGCCCTGCCTGTGCTGTGTCTCTCCAAACTTACATCACGTCTTGTCTCCAGCGCAAGTCACCCTTGCAGTTTCTTACAATAAGAACTGCGCATAAAAGATCATGTCGCTCGCCAAACGAAGGTGGATTTGCAATTTGAACAACTTACACCTGGTCCCCGGCTATGTTACTCCGATGTTAACAGAGACAGCGTAATGCAAAACGTGCTAGTGTAAGTGTTTTATTCTGAACTGATAACATAGGTTAGAACTTAGATAAATATGCTCGCTTAGAATCTTACCGCAATCTTTCCTCTTACGGGCTTCCAACTCACGACAATAATGAGCTTAACATTTAAGTAATAGCGGCAACAACCCAAATACAGTGTGCCCGTACATTCAGAGGGCGAAACAGCATACTTTCAAAATATACTTAATACTAAACAATCGATAAGTTAATTCATCCCGCAACAACACTAATTGTCAATAATGTTAAGCTCTGCACATATCAACAAGTAACTATAAGTTTGCAATCAAAATTGTATGGCAAACCCAATCAGTTAAATCTGACCCCCAATGTTGAATTCAGAACAAGCGGCCCAACCATCAGCAGCAACACAGATAATGGCAGAGGCAGCAAATACACCAACAACATATAGATATAGCAAAAGAACCAAAACGAGGAGCTACCATTCTTCAAATTTTAGCTCAACAATTATCAACATTTTTAAAACAAAATCAAAAAACAAACATCGACTTTATTAGTTCAGAAAATCCAGAAATCTATTTAAAAAATAAAAACAAAAACTGAGCTGACTTTAATAGAGTCTCTGATTTTATTAAAAGCTTGCGTGATTTTTCCGGTGACTCAGGCGAATTCGGATCATGGAAAGCGTGTATAGATTGTAAAACAAGAATCTTACCCACATACCATCGCCAAGTACTTTGGCATTCTGCATACCGTTCGCAGCAAAATCAGAGGCAATACAGACATTTCTAAATGTCTCACAATATATTATGCAGACAAGTGATTTAGGCATTTAAGAATATCAGATGATTACAATACCCCAAGGCTCGAAACAATTTCATCAAACATTCTACAGACACCTCTCCTTGATATTGAACAAGATTAGTTGTTTGGAGTTGTAGGTAATCGGAGCAACTTATGACCAAAATATACAAAGATTAGGCATTAGAGATATTCATTAGAGGTCTCCATGCAGATTTATCACGCCTACTAGGCATAAAAGCACCAACCGATTTCTCTGCATTACACTTGTGTTTGAAGTAAGAGAATTAAGCAGACCGGCTTTAGAAATCTGCCAATTCAGAAGCCTTTACTGGTACCACGCCAGATACCCAACAATGTTCATTTTCAACAAAGACCAGTACTTCAACCCAGTTCAACATCCAAACATGTCCCTTACTTTGTTCACAGCAACCAACCGGTAGTACATTCGGACAAACGCAGCAAATGCAACGTATTCCACAATTGCAACAATGACCATTTTACACACTTCAGTTTGGACAGAGTCCTATTACGCAACCAGAACGCCCACTATTTGCAAAGCTACAGCCACCGAAGATAAAACTATTAAGACAAAACAACTTAATTAATTTGGTATATTAACATCGACGATATAATAGTCTTTAACGAAGACGTGGAATCCCATTGTAAAAACCTTAATATAATATTTAAAACATTAAATGCAGCTAATATCAAATGCCAATAAGTGTTAAGATTTTTAAACCAAAGTAGAATTTTTGGGATTCGTCATTTGCCCATGTCCAAATAACTTGAAGGCACTACACTCTCGGATTATCTGCATATTATAAGGGTTATGCGATAATAGTCAAGCCGCTCACGGCATTATTTAGAAGAGAAAATTCACAAATATCAAAAAGAGTTATCAAATTCGACGATGAAGCTATTAAAGCGTTTGAAAAAATTAAGAATGCACTCATATCCTTTTTCCGACTTCAAAAAAGAATTCACATCAACCACAGACGCTTCCGATGTCCTGGAAAACAAATTGCAATTATCCGAAAAATATTATTTGCCCAAAATGAAACAGAGAATAGCAGCCTTAGTGAGAGAGTGTCAGGTGTGCAATAAGGAAAATACGACAGGCATCCTCCGAACCCAGAAATCAGTAGAACTCCAATTTATGAGTTTCCAGGGCATACAATTCATATTTACATATTTTAGACAGAAAAGAGATTGGTTTAACAGCGATAGATAACTTTCCAAAGCTTGCTCAAGCAAAGATCATTAATTCAAAATCAATAAAAGATATAAGAACACCTCCACGATATTTATTTTTATTTTGCAGTACCAAAAGTATTTTGTAATAGGTAACGAAAAATCCCTTAATTCAGCCACCATTACCTTTATGATGAAAGACCAGTTAGACATGGAACTTTTTAATGCCACCCCTTTAAAAAGCTCTGTAAACGGACAACTTGAACTATTTCACTCTACCTTCCCCGAAATGATGAGATGTTTAAAAACAAAACGAACATTGCATATTCCAAGAATTTATAGACAGAGCTGTGTATGAGTATAGATATTCAATACACTCAGTCACCCAAACACTCCGACTAGAAGTATATGTTGGTAGATATGTTATCACTGACCCAGAAAAATATAAAGAAACTATAACAAAATCAAATAGCAAAGAAAATAGGAATACAACCATAGTTACTGAAGCAGGAAGTGACGTTTATAAGAGTAATATAAAAAACGATTAACTAACAAAACCGACGTAGAATCTTCGAGACTACCTAGGAACATAAGGAGAATGTCTGTTGAGACTGAAAAAAATATCATTAGAATTACAAACAATAATTCCCATTCCTTCAAATCAGATGTCGTCCGACTGCTGGTTAAATCCGATAATGTAAAATCGGCCCATACCTGTTTGATCACTTTGTTTGAATCCACGGATATTACAAACTTCACCGACGCATACAGCATACCCATTTACACAGGGCACAAAAGGTACAGGAAAATTAAAAACATTCTGAACTAATATCATTATGATAAATTACCAGTAGATAGAAACCAAACTTTTTAAAGTACGGTAAATGACTTAAGAAATAGTTATTTGTATCACACCCTTACTTACGAAATTGAACAGGCGTTTTTCGCATTAAGTACATCCAAGCCGAAACTTAAAAGGCGTCCATGCAGATTTCGAAATGATAGAAACAAATAAATAATTTGAAAACAATATGTTAATATAGCCAGCACAATTAGAAATGACCATTTTTTAAGCATAGAGGTGGCAACTAGCTTACAAAACCAAGTTAGACTTTCAAAAGAAGTAATTATTAAATATTATTTATTTAAACTGCTATTCAATGGATAAAAATTAATAAGTATTATAAATACTCTGCTCCTCTATTTGAAGACCAACATTTGTTAACTAAACCTGTAATAAGAAACTAATCAATTGTATACTTAGAAACCAATGTAATCTTCTAATACGACAACATAACACTAAGTTTGCCTCGTAATCGTAAGACTTTCAACTTTGTAACTATTTGCGATAAACTAAAAACCATTAAATCTTAACGAATCAAAATGTATTATTAAGTTAATACAGGGCAATGAGTTGCTGTGTGAGTTCAGCAATACTGGAGGGGGAAGATATATAAGAGAGCCTCGTTCTTCTGAACAATTTCAACGGAACAATTCAACAGCAATATACAACTCATCACATTTGGAAACACACAATCTACATAAACGACAAAGAGTTCAAAAATAATGAAGCCACTGTCAGTAAACCAAGTAAACCACTCAAGAGAATTGGAACGATTACACATCTTATCACTGAAAGCATTACACACGTTGATCATCAAGAACATTAAATATCTACAAAAAGTAATCTACAAAAAAACATTCTTCTGCAAATCGCCATCATCAGCCTTTTTGGCATCTTACTTGTAAATGCTTTGATATTCAAAGTCTGCCAAAAAACCACATAACTTTTCAGGTACAGGAACGGATCCCAATGCCTCCTAAGATCACTTTCAGCCCAAACACACATTACACACACTACCCAAGGCCACCCACTTTAAGTTTAACAACATCCCATATTTTTGATAAAGGGCCTACTGGGGGACAATGCGACATCGATCACCACTTGATCCTTTATGCTGACAATGCAAATCTGACACAAACGCATTAATCCTACGCCGACGCCGTTGACTCTGCCAACTGTCTTTACAGAACGAAGCCACAGCAAGCTAAAGTCTCTTAACATGTGTACACATACATTTATTTGCGTTGAAAAACTATATTAGATTCTATAATTAAACAAGTTAAAACATGTGGTGGCTTTTAAGGATTGACATGCGGCTTATTAAGTATCTCATTGATGTGATTCGACAATTAATATTGAAGCAAGGCGAATTTGCTCCGCCCTAAGCCTAACTCACACTAGACTTCATGTTTCATTTTCATTTTTTTATTCAATGCGAATCTGCGCCAACACCGGCCACCATGAAGCAGTTGGAGTGTTTACTCGACGGGTAGCCGAGCCAACTTGTGGATCGGCCTTTTAAATTTTCTGCCACTAGCCGTCCTGATTTCTGCCACTCTAACGACGTCGTCCTCTCCTGTATGCACTGCCGTCACTCTGCCGTTCAGCCACTGCTGGGGCGGCAGATTGTCCTCGTCGACGACCAATAGCTCTCCTACGATTGCGTGGCGTTAACGAGCATTTAAAAGTCATTCCCCTACTCGCAACAACGAAGAGGATCACCAAGATCCATTATACTTAAGTATGAATGGATTCAGACGCTGCAGGATATGACCCACGTGTACTCTATCTATGTCATCTTTATATTCAACTCGAAGATTCCAACTATTTTCTCGAAAGCTTCTTTGCTTTCAAGCGCCGTAGGAATACTTTTAACTTGTACTTCTCGACTTTTACATTTTTGAATAAAACGGATCACATTAGCAAACACTCGATAGTTTTCAGGATATCTGGTTGGTCTACCATAGCTGTTAGTCCCACAGCTGTTTTGCGTTCTTTTAGAGTTCGCATCTCATCTGACATCAAATGCTGGTTAACCAGCCAACTACAGCGACGGAAGTAATTAATCGCCACCGCAGCCTCTTGAAGCATTATCTGCTGAGTTTTGCTTTGTAGGTACATGACGCCATTCGGCTTTCTCTATCTATTCTTGGATTTCAGCTACTCGATTTGACATAAATAATTAATAATAACATTTTTAGGCCTGATCAGCCACAAAGTAATTATCAATACATTATTACTAAAAAAAAATTATATTTTATCATACATTATCCAATCGGACAAAAAAGGATATATAGAATCCCCAACCCCATAAAGGATATACATTGTTCATATTCTTGATCAGCATCAATAGCTGTTCGATCTAGCCATGTTTGTCTGTCTGTCCGTCCGTCCGTATGTATGAACAAAGGATCTCAGAACCTAAAGGAGCTAGAGATTTGAAATTTCAGATGTAGGTCCTCCTAATGCCTGCGTAGATCGAGTTTTTTTCCGACAATCGATAACCTACTCTGTTTCCAAGATATCGTTAAAAATCGATATAGACATCCTGTTTTTTGAGCAAATTGGGTAAATAATAAGAGCTAGAGTCACCAAACATGATATGTTGCTGTTAAGTATCTTTCATTTAATACCTATCGCCAATTCCCCGCTACCACCACAGAGCTATAAATCAAGCAAATTACCCAACTTATATTGCCAACCAATTTTAGCCACAATTTAAATGCAATTGACTTTTTCAGAATATACAAATATTGTATGGTAGAGTAAGATATACTGTAGAAAATTGCATTAAGTTCGGTTATGAAAAAACCAAAGCTATATGCAACTGCGCAATTGGATGGGGCAGCTAAAGAAACTTTAAGAATTTCTGTATACGAGTAAACACAAGCAGTCATGCGCGTCGGCTTCGCCCTCTAACAGTATGGTAATTGCGACTTTTTTCTGTAATTTTATTTTAGTTCCATTTTTATCATAAGTACTTAATTATCGGCTTGGCTGCTGGGTAGAGGCATAGCAAGTGGTGCAGTCTGTCGCGAGTTCAAGCCTTACCGGGGAAAGTATTTTCTTTTTTTTTTGCTGGTGTGGCTGTTGAGTAGAGTCTACAGTAAGTAATGCGGTAAGATGCGAGTTCGAACCCTGCCAAGGGACATTTTTTTCTTTAATTAATTTGGTGTTGGAATAAGAGGGTTCAGGGTATTCCTTAGTCGGGAGCTCCCGACTAGAACCTTTTACTTGTTATATATTTTTCTTATTTTTTTCAAAATTTGATATCCAGTTACTTTATGTGAGCAATTTTTATCAGAGTGACATTTTTAGTAGAACTAAATATACTTTCTCTAGTTCAATGTCATTTAGTTTTTATATCGTACTCTTTTTTTATGGTTTTTTTTTCTAAATCTATTAGTGTTTTATAAGCTATAACCAAAACATAACTATTTAAGTAATATATAGGGTCTAATTTAGTTATATTATTAAATTCTGTGAACTGTCTTGGAATTCTACCTAGTAATTCGTTGTGACGATGTGGTGTTGATTGTATATTATTGTGGGGTTTTATTTTGGATAAGGTTATACAAATATTATTGTAATGTATAAAGTTACAAATAGTTGGATTAAGTTATAGGATCAGCGAATAGTCGTCATTCCTCGTTTGGGAAGCAGATCTCACAACCTTTCTCGTCTAAGGCCGAACTCCAACTACCGTCTTCGTCGTTTTCGGCATGCTGCTCTTCTTTGCATCGTGCACGTTTTCGTCTTCTCATTTAGCAGATTCGTCGACTGGCGAATTCGCCCACGTTGTGTGTTGAATGGTTGTTGTCTAGGGATCTAGTTATTGTTATGAGTACGTAAGACACACCCACATCATTTATTAGTGAATTATTGTATTCAATACCCATGTTCGATATGAACGTCTTCATAGGACCGTACTTTAGTGCGAAAGATATAAACTGCTTCAGATACGGTATTTGCACTTTTATCTCCTAATGATATTATAGCTAGACATTAAGTGAGACCACATATTATAGTAACTGCGTACTCGTTGTCAGTCTCTGTACGAGGTTATGGACCGATGGTGTCTACTAAAACAGTGTCAAATGCAGTATTTGGGGTATTCGTTAATATCATTGGGGCTTTAGTAGATATTGGATTCTCTTAGATCTTTTTAATCTTTGTGCAAATTGATTGTGTCATCTGCGCAGATGTTTTCGTGCCATAAGATGATTTTTTTTTAATCATTAATATTTTCCTATTCATGTCAATTAGTGTTTGTATACTTATGCAGGATAATGCATCTGCTACATTGTTATCTTTTCCCTTGAGGTATTCTACCGTTTATTAGTATTCTTCCAAGTTGAGTCTCATTCTTGTTAGTTTTGATGTGGCATTTGAAACAAATAGGTCAGGGGTCTATGGTCTGTCTTAACTAAGAAATGCCTTCCATAGATACATATATGGTCTGAAGTGTTTTATTGCCAGGTGAATAGCAGCTAAATCCAACTCTGTGGTTGATTTATTCTCTCGCCCTGTGTGAAAGCTCGGGATGCGTATGCAATTGGCTATTGCCCACCGTCGTACTCTTGAGAAAGCACCGCACCACATGCATGTTTACTGGATGATAATCCGAAATTATTTGTCGAAGTCAGGGAATTGCAATAATGCTGGTTTATTTAATGCCTTTTTTAAATACATAAATGCATCTTCGTATTGTTTTGTCTATTCGAATTTGACATTCTTTCTGCACAATTTTGTCAAATGACGTGAGTATTGTGCGAAATTGTGAATAATTCACAATCCGTAAAAATTACAGAGCACGACGAATCGTCATGCAGTGAATTTATGCCCATGAAATGTTACCCCGTGCATGAAAACGTTCATTTCCTTGGGTTTCATTTTAAATTTTGTTTTCGACAAATATCAAATATGCTTGTCGAGTTTTTGAATGTGTGCTAATCTGAGCAGCCGACAACTACTAGGTCATCCATATAGAGAAATGTTTGGGATAACTCTAGGCTTTAAAATGCGAGTGACATCATTCGCATTAGTGAATTTGGCATATATGCAACCGCGTGCAACGAAAAGAGTCAGTGATCGTTGAAATTATGTTATATTTCTAGATTTTTCATCTAGTTCAATTTGATGAAAACCTGACATAAGATCGAGATATGAAAAGTATTTTGCTCGTAGTAATTGACTAGGATTTCTTCTGTTATTGGCAGTGGTATATTTGTCTGCTAAAAGTTTATTCTTTATTTGACAACTACATTACTCCATTTTTTTTTCTCCTTGGAATTTGGGAGAGATTTCTTGCGTACCAACAGGTGGGCATTTATATTCTGAGACAGATCGTTCTACCAAAGACAATATTAACACTAAAATGAGTAACGCCATACAACAAAATGCTACTATGCAGCTTGATTTTTTGAAAATTGAGAACGAAAACGAAATCTGTAGCATTGCGCTCTCACAGCCGAGAGAACGAAAAAGCTATAAATAGAATTTACTCTCAACTTCGGCTCTATGAGGGCCGTGCAAACAATTATGTTTGTATGCGTGTGAATATACATACATAACAGCATATTTGAATGTGTTGTTATTTACTGCTCTGGCAAAGTCTCTGGCTGGCAAAAAAACAATTTTCTTAGTTTTTAGCGCAGATCCCGACCTAACCAAAATTCCTGTCGAAATATGAACGCATTTTGTGTACTGAGGTTGGCTCCGTACAAGAAAATTTGTGTTTTTAAGTCGATGCAAATATTTATGTAATTTTTTATATTTTAAATTATTAATTAAATTATTATTATTTTTAAGTAATACAAAATAAATTAAGGAAATAAAAGTGCAAATTCGTTGTTTTCAAAGAAACATTTAATTAATTTTTATTTTTTTTCTTGTTTTATTATATAATAAAAAATAATATTAATTTAATTTAAAGAAATTATATAAGTATTTGCATAAACTTAGAAATACAAATTTTCTGCGGAGCCAACCTCAGTACACAAAATGCATTCATATATCAACACAAATTTGGGATAGGTCAGGATCTGCGCTAGAAAACTAACAGAATTAATTCCTTGCCAGCTAAAGCCAGAGCAGTGAATAACAAAACATACATACACACTTTAAAGCTCCTATGCATGTATAATTCACGCATACAACCAAAGGTGCACGCACGCTATTTGTTGAGACAAGAACTTTTCTCGAGCATACACTGTTCAAAAATAAAAGTGACATCAATCTATGCGTGCTATTTTCTTAACATAGTTATTGCGCAAGAAGCGCCTTGTGTAAAAATTATATGTTCTTAAATTTTCCTGTAAAATTAATCGTTAATATCTAGGGTAATATATCATTTAAATGAAGCATGCATTTCATGGATAAAGCACAAGCACTTTGCGTCGATCGTAAGTTCTAAACTTTTTCGCTCAATGTACTTCGAAAACGAAGCGACGCAAGGAAGCATCGACCAGCTTTGCTGAAGGCAGACAACAAGCTTCGTAGCTCGTGTCAGCATCATCAAGCCGCGACTTCGGCATTCGTTCGTCTGGTGTTTGGAGAACGCACAACCAGTCGGCAGGCATGCCGTACGAAGCCTCAAAGGCCAGATGAAAGGCCAGGCTAGAAATTTTTACTATAGCATCTTTTATTAATTTTTCGACTTGTATGTTAATTTTTGGCCTTCCTTGTTTTTGCATTTCTGTAATTTTTAATATATGCGGGTTTTGTCTGCTAACCTTAATTTTTGTTTATAAAAGTTAATATTATTTCTACACCACATATGTCACTGTATTCGGTACATAAATCAATAAGCTTGTTCCTAAATTGGTTAGGGAATTTTAATTTATTTATTTACTTTATTGATTCGTTCTTGTCTATTGCTGGTATTTTTTTTTTATTTCATATTCTTGTAGTGACTCAAATTTTATTTAGCGATTTTAAATTTTTATATGTTTACTAGTTGTATTCATCATACGGACTATTGCCCTATTACTTGTTTGCTACTATTACCTCAGAGTGTATTTCCTGGTTTGGTATAAGAACAGTATCTTCATTTGTCAGTAGAGTAATTTTTTCCATTACCTCTTATCTAGCTGGTAATAATATTGAAGTGTCAATATCATTATGTAATAGTGGTACATGCTTTTGATAATTAAGTGATTTGGTTTTCATGATGAATTCAGCAAGTTGATAAACTATTATACGATTAAATTTGCTAATGAATTCTAAACTAAGAATTTCGTTGCATGGATCGGAAATTCATTGTGGACTATTTGGAAATTGTGACTGATTACGAAGTAATCGAAAATTAGACTAATTGACTTAATTGTTTCCTGTCCAATAATTGTGATATTTGTTTTGTTATTTTGAATAGCAATCGAACTAAGTTTATTATTCCTTAGGATTTAGACACTGGCTCCTGTATCTACTAGCACAGTAAATGGAATATTATTTTTCTCATTACGTACTTTAATGAGACTACTTATACTTAGGTTAATAATCAGTATTTTAAAAAATGAGTTAAAGGGTATATTGTATTTGTACAAAATGCAAATGTATGTAACAGGCAGAAGGAAGCATCTCCGACCCCATTAAGTATATATATTCTTGATCAGCATCAATAGCCGAGTCGATTTATCCATGTCCGTCCGTTTGTACGTCTGGTCGTATGTATGAACGCAAGGATCACAGAACCTATATGAGCAAGAGACTTGAACTTTTAGTTCTAGGTCTTCCTAGTGCCTGCGCAGATCGAGTTTGTTTCCGATAATCGATTACTTACTCCGTTTCCCAGCAGTCAATAAAAATCGATATCGAAATCCTGCTATTTCAGCAAATTGGGTATATCATAAGAGCTAGAGTCACCAAAAGTGATATGTTTCTTCTAGAATAGTATACATATATATCGTTAGTTCTTTCATATTAAACCTATCGCCACCTCCCCGCTACTGACTCATAGCTAAAGATCAAACTAATAACCCAACTTGTATTGCCCACCAATTTAAGCCACAATTTTTATGCTCTTTAATTTTTGAGCGCAAATATTCTATGGTACATTAAGATATACAGTAGAAAATTTCATTAAGATCGGTTTCAAAAAGATGTGTTTGTAACCAAAGCAATTTCCATACACACAATCTGCTTCGAATTCTACCAACAGCATTGCTATTGCGATTGTATTGTTTTCTGTACTACTATTTTATTTATTTATTTTTTTCTCACCTAGTTTTAATTATTGGTGGGGCTGTTAAGTGCAGACAAGTGTTGTGCTCTGTCGCAATTTTGAGCCCCACCGAGGAAACTATTTTTTTCTTTTTTGGCTGGTGTGGCTGTTGAGTAGAGACGGCGGCAAGTGCGGTTGGTTGCAAGTTTTTTTTTTAATTTTTCTTTCTTTCCACAAAAGAGCGCGTAGCGCGTGCTGTATTTGATATTGGAATAAGTGGGTTGGAGGTATCCTTTTAGCATATAATTCTATTATCTATTGTATAACCTATTGAATAATGAGGAAGACACTCGTTTGTCGACCATTAATAAATAAATAAATAAAATTCCCTAGTCGCGTACTCCCGACTAGAACCTCTTATTTAATTTTGTTATGAATGAATTAATAAACATAAAAGGGGAACACTTTGTAGTTTACATTGGCAAATGTCAAGTTTACAATATTTTACATATATTAAGTTCACACTACAATGTGCTTCTTAGTTTTTTAACTGAGACATTGCGCAAGCGCAAAAGTATACTTAAAAAAATTTTGCGAAGCGCTAACGTTTGTTAGCTGGCTTCTTCCTTTATGCAACAGAGTGAGGATCTGCTTGCTCCTCCTCAAGTTGCTTTCTTTTTGTTTCGTTGGCGTCAGCTTGGCGTCGCCGATGCTGGCACGCTGACGCTCCCTCGCAGCAGTCCTTCTCTTTTGGCTTTTGGCTTTATGTTTGTTATTGTATGCAACAAATTGACGCATACTTATGTATTTAAATGCAGGTTGTTATTTAAGGCATATACACACTTCACTTGACCACTATGCCACTTTGCAGTTCGGCCAATCGACTGCCTCTAAATTGTTTAAAGTGTATATTGTGAAATCTTACTGCACCTTATCTTGGCAGTTATTCAATCGACAATACTTAATTGCAACTACTATCCTACCTAAATGCACAACTCTCTTCGTGTATTATGCTATTTTTAATTCAATACAATAAACATATATAAAAAAAATTTTTTAATTTTAATGATCCCACAGTTTTTAGCATTTTAGGATGGCTAAATCCCGCAGAGTCTATTAAATGGAGCCCTTACTTTGAGGTCGTATTATTTGACTTTTGGAAGGAAAATTTTGCGGCGCTTATGTAAATTGAAGCAACTCGATCAGCTGTTTATTAAAGGAAGCGGTACTTTTGTCACTCGCATACTATCCTACCTAAATGCACAACTCTCTTCGTGTATTATGCTATTTTTAATTCAATACAATAAACATATATAAAAAAAATTTTTTAATTTTAATGATCCCACAGTTTTTAGCATTTTAGGATGGCTAAATCCCGCAGAGTCTATTAAATGGAGCCCTTACTTTGAGGTCGTATTATTTGACTTTTGGAAGGAAAATTTTGCGGCGCTTATGTAAATTGAAGCAACTCGATCAGCTGTTTATTAAAGGAAGCGGTACTTTTGTCACTCGCATGTTAGCGACAAGCGCTACTTGCCAATGAAACAAGAATATGTGAAACTTGAAGATGTTACATTTCTTAAGCCTAGTGGATAAAGGCTTTAACATGAGTGATCAAAACGCGAAACTGAGACGGTGGGGCAGCCTGTTTTTTTTTTTATTGTTTTGTTCAAAAACCACGAGAATCGACGCGCCCACCAACCGAACTAAACAAATCATTTGTTTGAGAGAAGCTTAAGACCACAAAACAAGGCGAGCAAAAACAACAACAGAATCTCAGAAGAAGAAAAGGCAAGAGAAGGCACGTATTACGGAGCGAAGTGAAAATAGCTGTTGAGAAAGTCTTACTGGGTCTCGCATTTTTTCTGTAAGCAGCCCTCGCTGCTTACACTGGAAGCGCACCGTTAGAATTAGTTTTTACATGATAAGTCGATCGCACGCAGCTGCACAAGCTGCATTTTTGTCGAGGTTCATTTTCGTTTTGTGCTTGCAGCTGAGCAGAAGTGAAAGAGAACAGAAGCGCGTGCGGAGCACGAATGTAAGTATCATAATCATGTAAAATATAGGCTGTTTAATAATAAATAAATAAAAGAATAATAAAGATGTCAGCGTTCGAATTATATTATATCGTACCGCCTCGTACGAATCGAATTGAATCGAGTTGCTTCTTTCGACGCTAGAAGTCCCTGCCGAATACGCGCCCCGGCACGAGTCTCGGTGCCAACATTCTGAAATATTCCCTGCAGCAGAGAGTGTCCGAGGGATTCTCTGCTACGGCGGAGATTTCTGCGAAGCAAGCGACTTGCAAAGCCCCAACCTTAGCTGCCTATAAGCAATATGAAATTGGATTGGGACCGGCATCGAATGTCGAATGAAGGTAGCAGTTTGGCCACCTTTGATATCTGGCTGTTCAATGTGGCAATGTGCGCCACTATGGTCAAGCCCTACGAGACACCACTGGCTGATAACGAAAAGAAAAGCTCCACGAAAACCACTAGAGAGCGAATTTTTGTGCACAACGCGGTAGATAGTCCTGAGGGTTCTCAGCAACAACGTTCACAACAGGAACAGGAAAGGGTTTCATGTGAGAAGTGCGCCGGTAACCACCGTCTATCAGATTGCGACGACTTCAGATCAATGGGCACAAATCAGCGCTGGGAAATTGTTAAGGAAAAAAGGCTCTGTTTTTGCTGCTTTCTACGTCATCGTGCACAACATTGTAAATCAAAGAAGAAGTGTCATATAGATGGTTGCGAGTCAACGCACCATGTGCTGCTGCATACGCCTACCATGAGTGGTAGTAAAGTCGAGCACACGGGCAAAGGTAGCAACCACCGGATTAAGGAAAGTGAGTCTGCCGTTATGTTTCACGGCAGCTCCGCAAGTAAGACACGGTTTCGATATGTTCCAATCACGCTCTATAGTAAATCAAAAAGCGTGCGCGCATATGCATTAGTGGATAAAGGAGCTGAGTGTACGTTAATAGAAAGAGCGCTTGCAGACGAGCTGGAATTAGATGGTCCTGCGACCCAGCTGTGTCTTAAATGGACAGGGGACATAACCAAGAATGAACCTGAGTCGATGTCCGTGGCTGTGAGCATTTCAGCTCCAGAACATAACGCAATACATTATGCCTTAAAAAACGTGCGAACAATAGCGAACTTGGACTTACCAGAGCAAAGTATCGGGCCACAGTTGCTCAAGTCTCGGAAGCACTTATCTACGCTTCCTATTCTGCAGTATAACAACGTCAAGGCTCAGCTTATCATTGGTTTAGACAATATCAAAATAACTGCACCCTTGGAGATACGAGAAGGTGAAAACGACGACGTCATAGCAGCGCTAAGCAGACTAGGATGGGCCGTATATGGCCGCCCCATTGTGGGAGACAGCACCACGCCTCGGCTGCTACATATTTGCCAGTGCAGTGCGGCGCGTAGGATGGATGACGCTCTGAAGAACCATTTTTCAATTGAGTCATCAGGTGTGAGCGTTTCCTCACATCCGCTGAGATCCAAAGAGGACGAACGCTCGATGCAAATTATGGAGGCAACAAAAACCTATCTGGAAGACGAAAAGCGCTGGCAGACCGGCCAGTTATGGAGGTTCGATCGCATGCACCTGCCAGACTCTTATCAGATGGCTGTTAAGCGCCTAAAATGTTTAGAGGCAAAGATGTCAAAAGACCCACCACTGAAAGAGTTCATGATGAACACGATGCACGATTACAAACAGAAGGGATATATCCGCCGGTTGAAGTATTGTGAGTTAGTAGCTAACACTACATCGTGGTTTCTTCCTATCTTTACAGTAACCAATCCGAACAAGAAAAAGACGCGCCTGGTTTGGGATGCGGTTGCCAAAGTAAGTGGCACGTCGCTGTAAAGGCGATTTGCGAAAACACATTTGTCGACGACTGGCTGCAGTCGGTGGATACTCGACCTGAAATGATACATTTAGCTGAGACTGTAAAAAGGATTCATGCTAGTGGCGGCTTCTTGATGCGCCGCTGGACATCAAATTCGAAGCAAGTTATACAGGCGCTCGAAGACGACTGTGAGGAGTTGGACAAGCGTATCAGCGCTCAGGATGAAGCGCAAGAGAAGGTCTTAGGCCTGTGGTGGCTACCTGGACACGATCTGTTGACGTTTGTGGTGACGCCGAACTTGCTTGCGAAGGCATCTAAGGAGCGCCCAACTAAAAGACGTGTTCTGAGTGTGATCATGTCTATTTCGACACGCTCGGCCTGCTAGGATTCTTTAATATACGCGGTAAGATCATTCTTGAGAACATATGGCGATCCGATATCGGATGGGATGACGACCTCACCAACGAAGACGAAGCCGATTGGCAACACTGGCTTGATCTAGTTTCAAATTTGAATGCCGTCCACATTCCACGGTGCATGAAGTGGGTGAGCCAACCCAGGCTGTGCAGATGCATACATTTGTTGACGCCAGTATGAATGCTTACGCCGCAGTTGTATTTTTGCAGGCTGAACTTGATGGCCAAGTACATTGCAGTTTGGTCGCCTCGAAAACGAGAGTAGCACCCCTAAAGCCCGTGTCCATACCTCGAATGGAACTGATGGCCGCGGTCTTAGGTCTGAGACTGGCCAAATGTTTCCAAAAGGAAATGTCGGTACGTATACATAGACGAACATTCTGGACAGATTCAAAGGATGTGCTCTACTGGATCCGTTCCGATGCTTGAAAGTTCCAGCAATTCGTAGCGCTTCGGATAGGAGAGATTTTAGAAGAATCAGATGTGGACAGCTGGCGATGGGTACCATCGGCTAAAAACGTGGCAGACGATGGTACGAAATGGACTAAAACGCCTGAAATTCATGGCTCAACCAGGTGGTTCAAGGGACCACAATTTTTGTATCTAGAAGAATCGCAGTGGCAAAAATCGGAAATAGGCCCTGCATTAAACATGTTGTACCATGCTAAAGAACAACCCAATCACACGTCGTCCTGGAGATGTATTCTGCCGGATCTGCAGCGTTTCAGCAAGCTAGAAAAATTGAGAGCCGCACAGCTATACGTACTGGATTTCCTACGGAATATTACTAAGAAGGTCAGATTGGACGGAGGACTGGATCTGCAGAAGACGCTGCTCCTTAAAAGAAGCAATGAAATGGATGTGATTTTTATCCGGATTTGTCAAGAAGAGGAGTTTAAAGTGAGATCACCTGCTTAAGGTCGGGGCGCCGCTTAACCGATCGCAAAAGCTTGCTGTTTAAGTGCTCCCCTTATGTGGATAACTCGGGCATTCTACGTATTAAAGGACGGATAGACAATATAGAAGAAGTCGAAGTCTGCGTAAAACGCCCGATAATTCTGCCAAGACGACATCAATTGACGTATCTGCTGGTTGAGTTTTATCACCGCAGATATCATCACCTACACGACGAAATCGTCGTAAATGAACTGCGGCAGCGGTACTGGGTTTATGGCTTTGGCGAGAGAAGTTTCCAATACCTGCCCAGCGTGCCGCATACGACGCGCCCGCCCAAAGCCGCCAGGGATGGGCGACCTGCCAATCGATCGATTATCGCCCTAAACTCTACCGTTCACATATACTAACTTCGGCCCCTACGACATTGTCGTTGGACGGCGTCGCGAGAAGCGCTGGGGCGTGCTATTTACCTAGATATAGCTACGTCGCTCTCAACTGACTCATACTTATGCGTTCTGAGGTCGTTCGTGGCCAGACGCGGCTGCCCCCGCCGCATGCTGTCGAACAATGGCACAAATTTCAGAGGCGCTAGCAGAGTATTAAAAGATGAAATTGAACGTATATCGCCGGCTCTGATCGAGCGACAGTACCCAGAACTCGAGTTTACCTTTATCCCGCCAGGATCACCCCACATGGGAGGATCGTGGGAAGGAATGGTGCGCTCTACAAAGTCAATACTGTCGGAAATTCTGCCGCCCTCTGGTTTACGAGAGGAGGTGCTACGAGCAGCATTGGCTGACGTAGAAAGCGTGCTCAACTCAAGGCCACTCACTTATGTTCCCTTGGAGACATCTGAGTCCGAAGCCCTGACTCCGAATCATTTTCTTATAGGTCATTGGATTACGGGAGCAAGGCGGAGCTAGCTTGGCACGAGGCTTCCGAGTCGCCAGTCAATTGGCTGACCAATGACCAAAAGAGATGGCTGCGCGAGTATCTGCCTACACTCACCAGACGTACTAAGTGGTTTCAACCGCCACTCGAACCAATATCAGTCGACGACATCGTAATAATAGTGGACGACGGTGCCAAGCGAAACTGTTGGACTAGAGGAGTGGTCGTAGACGTGCACCGTTCAAAGGATGACCAGGTCCGAAGTGCCGTGGTGCGAACCGCCGATGGAATTATTACTCGCCCCGCCGTCAAGCTAACTAAGCTTGACATTAAAGTTGGTAACACACTGCACGGACGTTCGTGAATTACGGGGTGGGGAATGTTACGGGGCGAAGTGAAAATAGCTGTTGACTAAGTCCTACTGGGTCTCGCATTTCTTCTGTAAGCAGCCCTTGCTGCTTACATTGGAAGCGCACCGTTAGAATTAGTTTTTACATGATAAGTCGATCGCACGCAGCTGCACAAGCTGCATTTTTGTCGAGGTTCATTTTCGTTTTGTGCTTGCAGCTGAGCAGAAGTGAAAGAGAACAGAAGCGCGTGCGGAGCACGAATGTAAGTCTCATAATCATGTTAAATATAGGTTGTTAAATAATGAAAGAATAATAAAGATTTCAGCGTTCGAATTATATTATATAGTACCGCCTCGTACGAATCGATTTGAATCGAGTTGTTTCTTTCGACGCTAGAAGTCCCTGCCGAATACGCGCCCCGGCACGAGTCTCGGTGCCAACAGCACGCCAACTTCGGAGAAGGGAAAACAAAACAAGTGAGGAAACAGAAAATGTTGACAGGTGAGTGCCAAAACCCTTAGTTACGCAAAAGAAGCTAACCGTGCCCGTCCAGGAATTCGGATTGGAATAAGAAGGCCGTGTGGAACTGTTGCGGCTATCGACCTAGGTGCAGGATGGGGGGCATTCCCCTGAAACATTTTGGCCACCGATCGGACGACGAGAATCACATTCCTTGAAAACTGTGTGTTGCCAGTGATCAACTACAAAGGGGCATGTTCTGCGACGCCGCTTATGTGAATCGGAGTCGACCTACTCTTTTTTTATTATGTGTGTTTCAAACATGCTGTGATTCCTACTGATTTCATAGAATAGGGAGAGATCCCCAAACTAAGCCTCGATTCATACACACACGGCCCGAATCGCTCACGCGGTCGGCCAACTAAGTCACGATCGCACACACACATTGTGGGAAGAGGTTAGGTTGAACACCGGTTACTGAGATGCTCTTGGTTTGCATAAGTAGGAAATAAAAAAAAAATAATCGACTTTCATTAGTAACTTCATTTATGGTGTTGAGCAACCGACCAGGAACGGGTTTAAATGTAAACTTAAATTATGAGGGACTCCTTTCTCTTAGCTATTAGCCTATTCTTATACAGTTATTCTTAAAACTACGAATTATAAGTTTAAAGGCTTCTTTCCTTTAATTAACTACTCTCATAACCTAATAAATCTTACAACTGACAAAACTCAACTCTAATACCAACCGCTTCTTGCCTCTTATTTAGCTAAGACCTTATTCTCATACAATTAATACTTATAAGCTAACAAAACCAAATCAACAGCTCCTCGCCATAAGTTTGGGCTATAAAACGGCTCCTTGCTGTGAATCAAAACAATGGGATGGCTGACTCAAATAGCCTCCTCACATCGTGAATATTTCAATAAATTAAAAATGGAAACGTCAACAGAATGAAGCGTCGGATATGTTATGGGGAATGTTCTAAGCCTCAGGTCATTTTCTGCATACAATGCAGCGCTGGAATTGTGAGAATGTTGTAGGCGACCGGCTCATGGAAACGGGCGGCGGCGCTACCCGAACCGGAAGCGTGTGGGCTGTGACGCCAAATGAGACCGGAATCAATTACGAGACGTTTCGTCGCAGCTATAAGAATTGGCAGAGGCTAGTACACAGTAACGATGTACAGGCGTTACCCGATCGTTTAAGGGCTTGTACCGGATGGCAAGGCAAGTAGATATGTCTGGTGGGCTAAAGCTATCGGCGTGTTTGCTGACGACGTGAGTACGGAGTCCATCGGCGGTTTTGGTAACTCCAGGTCACCAACTTCACCAGATGCCCTTTCACAGGGATCTGGCTCTCCGAGAATCCTCGAAAATTCATTGGCGTTCTTACAAAACCTCCTGCCGAAGGCGGAGGTGGCGGTGCCGACGCTCTGTCGGCGTCAGAAGCCCAGCCAGACACTTGCTCCTCAGCCATACTTATCTCTTAAGAAAAAATGTATCCTTCTCTTACATATCCCAATCGAAAAAGATCTACAAATAAGTTCACGTAACTTACTGAAACTCCACTCTTACCTTTATTGAACAATAAATAAATAAATATCGGCAACACAATATCAACACCAAAATCTTACCTATATTAATAATTAAAAAAATAAATAAACATCGACAAAAAAATACCTCACAAGAATAATTTCTATTTTATAATTAAAGTTAATATAATTCGGTGGTAGAGAGAAGGTTAATCCTAACACAGGCTAACTAATTTACGCACAATCTGGGCATTGGACAACATTTGAGCTTTTGTCAAATGCTTAGCGAGTCAGTTCCACTGACGAACAGCATCTAAGGAACGCTACTTTGAAGACTACTTAGCTTATATCGCACTTCTAGGCCCTATTGAGTGTGCTGTGTTACAGGTGCGTCGTGGTCTCGAATCTATATCGTCCTGGCTCACCTGTTTTCGAGGCTCTTCTAGTTTCGGTCAGCACATATACAACATAAACACAGAATGTGACGAAACAACTAATAAATTAATAAATAACGTCTGACAAGATTACCCTAATACCACATTTAGATCACAACATGTCTTTGTCATTGTGGCTATCACCAGGCTATGATGGACGGTCGCAAACCGCCATCAAGCACGACAAGATAAACTGCTCATCCTTATGCATATTCTGGTAAGCTTTGCCTCCATCGTGTTTCTCGCATACCACTAAGTAGTGTGCATCCTAAGGCCGAGGCAAACTTTCCTATGTACCCGCATTGATATTTAAACTTTTTTTGAACTCCGCGCTAACTTCTACGAAGCCCTTGGTTCTTCAACTTGGGCGCCATATTGTAGCGTAACTGCTTTTACCTCTCTGGCCCGTCGACTCTCTAGTGGTAGTCCCATTCCTGGCCCGCAGTTCGCACAATCGATATTAATGAGTTAGCTTCATATGTAGCAAACATAACTTGATAACACTATCGCAAAACACACAAAAATTAAACAACATCAAACAGCTGGAACTACTAAGAAATGAACAACATAAACAGATAGAACAACAAGCAAATGAAAACAACAAAGATGAGACTCTCAATGAATGAAATGCACTATTATTCCACTTGAATTTTCCAGATCGGGTCCCGGTTCTTGATCTCGGGTCCGACTTTTTGACCACTTGTTGGCCATTAACTGATAATTAACCTTTGCTTTAACCTTGCTTTAATTAACTTAGCTACCTAAAGAGCTCTCTGGGACGCGAAGGCCGATGAAAATAAATTATTTTATTCTAATATCTATATGGTGTATAGTGCAGGATTGAATTCGAGCTTTCGATTTTGTTATGCTTCCATGGCAGTGGCCAAAACCTTTCGGTCATCCCCTATTAATAAACTAATCTTATTCATAATAATATGGGTGGTGATCAGGAAGGATGGATGGCTACATGTGATCCTTGCAAGTCGGGCGACAATCATCCTTTGCCAAACCTTCGACAAGGAAGGTAGGAGACTGATCGGCCGATATGACTCAGGGCCATATTCAACTGGGCAGGGAAGTGTTGCGTCCTTATGGCGTTGAAGATCAACGTAATAAAACGGAGCGCGTGCATTGGCATGCCCTTCAAGGCGGAATGCCAAATTCCGTCATGGCCCGGAGCATTAGTCCAAGGAAGGAAGGATGGGGCCGATAGGTGGTGACATCTGGAGCAGAGTCATCAACGCTGGGGTAGTCTCATAGAGCTCTTATGGTGAGTCCGTATCGAATGTTGAAAACCGTTTCTACAGGTGGATGGCGAAGATGTCACCTTGTTTCCTAGTTCTAGTTTCTGACAACAGAATTATTATGATGGCGTGCTTTATTACTATGCCCTCCAACTCTAGTTCATTACATGAAATGCCATTGACATACCAGATTAGTCCCAGTGGTGTGTTCGTTTGGGTAGCAATGCGGTTAAAAGGGTAGGGATAAGCTGTTGCATACCCAAAACGTGCTGTTGCAATATTGCTACCTCTCTGCTGTTACTGTTGTTGCGCAGTCAGCCTTTCCTTTTGCTGTGCTGGTCCTTCTTGCTGGGTAAAGCTGTTCTCTGTTCTGAATGCAGATAGTCCTCTTCTGATGGTAGCAGCGTAGGAAAGCACTTCTACTTGTTCAGTGGGTTCTGTACAGGGGAAGTTAACAGTTATAGGCCCATGAACTTTATTGAGTGGGTGAAAGATTTTTTATTTTGGAGGGCTTTGGGGGCACTGCGCATGTGAGCATGTTGCCAGAACTGAGTCGGGCCGTGTGCAATCGGAAGTGCGATATTTGAACCCCCATCAGAGAGGGTTCTCAGTTGGGAGTGATTGACGTGTTTTACTTGTGCTCCAATATTTTTATATATTTTTGCGCTTTAATCCTGCTTTTTATTTCAAAATTCTGCATTTTTCCGTGCTTTATTCATAATGCTTTTATAAATTGTGCAGAGTGGCATCTGTTGTGCAGCGGAAGTCTGTTTAGTATTGTATTTATAAAACGCGGCGTCAGTTCCGTGCTGTTGTTATAGCCTGTTTTAATTCTTTTGCTTTGGTACTCCCCTGTGCATACACTTGTTTGTACGTGTGTTCGCTGCATACTTTCTGCTTGTGCATCGCACTCTCGCAAATTTGTTTTATTACTTTTCGCTCCAAGCAATTTGCTTGTGTACGAATAATTGTTTTTTGAGTGTTTACTTGCTCTATCTTGTGCACCTGTTTCGTTTTGCTCTATATAATAATTATGTCGTGTTGTAAGAAACTGTGCATGTTCAAGCAGGCTGATGATTCTGTACCGCCGCAATTTGTTAATTGCTGGCTGTGTGAGAATATGATGCATGCTAAATGTGCTGGTCTCCCTGGGCTGATTGTGAACGGATCGCGGCAATTGCCAAGAAGGGCTGCGGCGGCTTGTGTTGGTCGTGCTCAGAATGCATCGACAAACGAATTGATTTCTCCAGAATGAATAATTCTGTGAGAAATCAATTCTTAAAATTGAATAATGTGGCTAAGCAGCTCTCGAGTAATTTTGACTCGAGTTTCGAGTTGCTTGGCAAATACAAATTTCGAGTCTCCAACCAATCGCCGGTTGGAGCCTCAACTTTTGCAATTGCCCTCTTCCTCTGTTCAGACACCTATGCCTTTCTTGTCCCTTCCTAGCAACTTGGAGGTATTCCCAATGTTGTCTTTATCGCCTTCTCCAAGCGACTGTCCAATTACCCCTGCTTCAACCCCTGTAGTAGTCCCAGTAGAGCCCGTACCTGATCCCGTCCCAATTAATCAAACTGCCTCAGCCCCATCAGCTCCTGACCGCAAAGGTAGACCTGCGCCCAATCTTGCCCAGATTGTTAAAAACAATCATTGTGCCTCGTTAGCTCCTCCAACTCCTGTATTACCTACGGCCCCAGTAGCGCCTACTTTAACGGTAGTTGCCCCTCGTAGGCAAGTTTTTGTGTCTCGACTTTCGTCGGACACCACTTCTGAGTCATTGGCAGCCTATATTGCTAGCAAATCTTCTGCTAGCGTGTCAATAACCAAATTTAATTTCTTCATCCCTCGTGAAATATCAGCATTATCATTTGTGATCCCAAATGTTGGCCTCCACACATGATTGTTCACGAGTTCAAGCCTAAAAAGCGTAACCAGCCTGTTACCCTTCCAGTCCCTTCAATATAGGGTACCATTTCTGCCCCAAAAAATTAACTTCAATCTCTGACCAAATCTTTATTCATTATCAGAATGTAAGAGGTCTCATTTCAATTCTTAAAAATCTTTTCATGGCCAGCACATTTTTCGATTCGGATATAATAGCATTTTCAGAAATATGGTTAAACTTAACCATATCTGATTTTGAGGTTTCATCGAATAACTTTATTTTGTATAGAAATGATCGGCTGACTCGAGGTGTTCGGGTGTGAATTGTCGTTAAAGCCACTCTCCAGTCAGAACTTTTCTGTTTTAGTACGCCTACTGACGCTGAGATTGTCTCAGTTAAGGTGTCTTTTCCTCGACGAAATATCTATATAACATGCTCTTATGTCCCTTCTTCTTCTGATATGCAATTTTATATGAAACATATTACTTGTATTAAAGAACTTTTTTCCCACGTGCGTGATAATAACCTATTAATGGTGTTGGGTGATTTTAATTTGCCGAACATCTCTTGGTCATTATTCACTGCCGAAAATTATCTAATGCCCTCAGCACAGCACGATTTTACCCAATGCTTGATCTTTCGTGGTTTCAAATCAATTTCTAATCATTTGTATAGAGCACTTGAGCTTGTATTTGTTACGAATACCTTATTTCGAAGGTGCCTAGGTCCCCTCCTTTATCTCTTCCTGAGGATGTCTATCATCCTACTTTAGAGATTACAATGCTCAATTGTAATCCTTTCATTTCGTGCTTATCAGCCAAAAAGCCCCGCTGTTGCTTTGGCAAAGGAAATTATTCTTTACTGAATCAGCTTATTTTTGCAACCGATTGGACATCCTTATATGACTCGGTTGATATGAATACTGCCATTAATTTTTTGTTTTATTACCCTAAACTCCCTCTTAGATGTGTGTATTCCCAAGTCAATTCCTTCGACCACTTTCTCTAAACCACCCTGGTTTAGTCCCCGATTATCACATCTAAGAAATGTATAATGTAAATGTAATCCAAATATATTAAAAAGTTTAAGAAGTCTTGTTTGTGTACTAATTTGCTTAAATATTTCATAGCCCAGTCGAACTTCTTTCTTCTTAATTCTCAATGCTATGAGAATTATTTAACGACAGTTTTATAATTTTATAAACTTGAAGCGTAAATCTTCAAGTTTGCCATCTTCTTTTTCTCTCGGGGCGGAAAAAGCTATTAATGACTCTGATTCTGCTAACCTCTTTGCTAATTTTTTCCAATCAACTTACTCTTCAGTCTGTCCTAATACTAATTCTTACCCTTGACTTTTTCTTCCGCTAGTACTATACCTCCTCCCATTATTTCACTCTCCTCTCTCCTATTAGCTATAAACTCTTTAAATTCTTCTTTCTCTCCTGGGCCTGACAATATTCCTAGTTATCTACTCAAGGAATGTAGTTCTTCCCTACATTATCCATTGCTTTATCTTTTTAATCTATCCGTTGAATCTTCTGTCTTTCCATCTCTTTGGAAAGAATCTTATATCATTCCTCTCCGCAAGAAAGGTGGGAAGTCTGTTATACAAAATTACAGGGGCATTGCAAAACCGTCCGCTATTCCTAAGTTATTTGAAAAAATAATCACTTCGAATTTGCAGCATTTCTGCAAATCTGTTGTTCCCCCTGTTCAACATGGATTCGTAAAGAATCGGTCAACTACGACCAATCTGATTGAGCTTACTTTCTTGGTAAATTATGCTTTCCTTTCGAAAATGCAAACTGATGTCATTTACACTGACTTCAGTAAGGCGTTTGACTCTGTGCACCATGGCATTTTACTTTTTAAACTTGACCGAGTAAGTTTCCCTTCGTCTCTCTCGCTTTGGATAATTTATTATTTAAAAGGTAGGACCCAAAGAGTAATGCTGAGGCTGACTTTAAACCCTTTAAACGGATTCACGTTACTTCTGATGTTCCTTAAGATAGTCATAGTGGACCTTTATTCCTTACTCTTTTTATAAATGATCTCCCTTCTGGTATATGATATGCCCGTGTACTCATGTATGCGAACAATGTCAAACTTTTTCTATCATTCACATACATAATTTTCGTCTACAAGACGATTTGAACGCTATTTATCTTTGGTGTTCCAAATCAATTATTGCATCTAAATTGTTCAAAGTGTATGTTTATGACATTTGATTAAATGTAGTACGATTGTACTACACCTTATCCTGTCAGATATACAATCGACAATATCCCTTTGCAACGTATACTAACAGTTAAGGATCTAGGCGTTCTTTTTGATTCTAAACTCTGTTTCAATCTTTACATAGATACTATCGTTAATGAGGCAAAAGGTGTACTTGGATATATTAAACGATGGTCTAAAGAGTTTAAAGATCGTTTTATAACAAAAATTCTGTACATCACTCTTGTTCGCCCTATCCTTGAATACTGTTTTTACATCTGGTCTCCACAGTATAACAACAGCCAGGATTGTATTGAATCAGTTCCTCCTTGCACGGAGGAGCTGGTGCTGGCATGGGCGACAGCATTGGGCTGGCTGCCGTCCCCAACCTGAGGACAGATAAGTTCTCTTCTTTTACTGAGTTTATCTGCTTGGCCTCAGATTCGTAAGTATCTATGACTTCGTCATTATCGGGAGGTGCCAAGAGAGTATATCTATTAGGAGCATGCATGCAAACATGACTGGTGTCGAACTTGTTCTGTTAACGCCTCGCGGCAGGTGGGTACCTGCTGTCTACGACTTTGGGCTTATGATTTTTATGAGTCGCTTGTGATTGAATCAGGTGAGCCGCGCTTTCGGCGGGTGAATTGGGTTTGACGATATCTATTTTACGCACTAGGGCGTCACATGGGTCTCTATTCACCCTAGCACCAGCGTGTGGGCTGCTGCCGGTTTCTTCAGCGCCCATTAATTGGTAGGAAGGTGAAACTGAAGTACTTTTTTGCAGATATCGGTGCGATGAATTTATTTGAAACTGTTTTTAAGCGGCTGTTAAGAATTGAGATGTTCAGCGGAGTAGCGGCGTCAGCTAGTTTGGAAACCTAGTTAGTTCGAGACGGCCCCTTTTTAGTCATAATGAGTGCGGTGCTGTTCTTAGCACTTATTGGAATGGCGGCTCTATTGCAATCTGTGTGCGGGATTGCAAAAGCCGCGTTTGGTGAATTTTAATTTTCAATTTTATTCCGGGAGCAACTTTGTTCACTTGGAACTGCAATAAGTGTGTTGATAACGAAGTCAGAACGGCTTAACAATATAAAATATGTGAATGACAGTGAACAAAATATTGGAATAAGGCAATGAATTCGGGGAGTAAGACGAGCTCTAGGGCACAGGAACCGTACAAAAATTAAAATAATAATAAAACAAGTAAGAGGTTCTAGTCGGGAGCTCCCGACTAAGGAATACCCTGAGCCCTCATATTCCAACACCAAATCAATTTAAAAAAAAGTTCCTTTGGCAGGGTTCGAACTCGCAACTGACCGCATTACTTGCTGTCGACTCTACCCAACAGCTACACTAGCAAAAAAAAAAACAAAACAAAATACTTTCACCGGTAGGGCTCGAACTTGCGACAGACCGTACCACTTCCTATGCCTCTACTCAGCAGCCACATCAATTATTAAGTACTTATGATAAAAAAGGAACTAAAATAGCATTACAGAAAAGAGTCGCAATTACCATGCTGTTAGAATGCGAAGCAGACGCGCATGTACGCATGTACGCGTGTACAAGTATACAGAAATTCATAAAGCTGCTGCTCCATTCAATTGCGCAGTTGCATATAAATTTGGTTCTTTCTTAACCGATCTTGATGCAATATCTATCTTCTTGTACCATAGAATATTTGTGTATTCTGAAAAAGTCAATTGCATTTAAATTATGGCTTAAATTGGTTGGCAATAAAAGTTGGGTTATTAACTTGATTTAAGCCTATGGGGTGGTAGCGGGGATGCGGCGATAGGTATAAAACGAAAGATACTTGATCTATATATAATATTCTATAAGCAACATATTACTTTTAGTGGCCCTAGCTCTTATTGTTTACCCAATTTGCTCAAAAAACAGGATGTCGATATCGATTTTTATTGATTGCTTGGAAACGGAGTTAGTTATCGATTATCAGAAGCAAACTCGATCTGTGCAGGCACTAGGAGCGCCTACATCTAACATTTCTAGCTCTTATAGGTTCTGAAATCCATGCGTTCATTTATACCGACATACGGACAGAGAGATAGACGGACATGGGTAGATCGAATCGGCTATTGGTGCTGATCAAGGATATATATACTTTATGGGTTCGGAGATGCTTCCTTCTGCCTGTTACATACATTTGGATTTTGTGCAAATACAATACCCATTTTTAATGGGTTCAGCGTATAAAAATGGGGTGGGTGTGATTTGTATCCAACAACGTCGGAAAGAAGAGTTGGCGTCTCTGGTCTGCTCGAGGTCCCAATCATTCCGAGCTATACGACCCGTGACGCGGACCGCACAGGAAGCGGCTCGAGAATACATCGCTTTGCGAGACCCTCCCAGGAGTATTAGCCGTCCTCTAATGACAAGAGGACATTTTATTCCACCTAAACAGGTAAATAAGTGGGGTATGCGCTTTGCGAGCAAGAAGAGGTCCCAAGGAGTGCGCTCCCAAGGGCGATGAGCGACGTGGTAGGCGAAACATCACGGCGTTTCAAAATAATTATTGTGACGAAGAAGACAGGCGACAGCTTTACGCTCATTCAGTCTTAGATACATACCACGAAAAAATCACAAATTTGAGCTTCTAAACCACGTGCGCTATATCTTACCACTGGATTTGAAGCATGGATACTAGCAAATACCCGTGAAGGAGAGTACAGTTAGTATACGGCATTTACAGTCCAGGCCGGGGCTATACCGGTCGAAAGTGATAGCCTTGGACTCCGTAAAAATTCAAGGATGAAGCCTTACGCATTTGCCTAGTTGGACAACGTCATCGCCATAGGCACAATGAAGGAACAGCACATAGCCAAATTAAGGGAAATGTTCCGAAGTCTTAGAGAGGCTAACCTGAGTCTGAACCTGTAGTGCCGTTTCATTCAGAAGGAACTGGTATACTTGGGACATGTGGTGGGCGACGAGGAAATTCTGCAAAGGGGCTGCTATTCAGAAATTAATGGCTCCGGGTGCCTTTTTCTTCATAAAACGGAAGAAACAATAGTGGGGCGTGGAACAACTTAAGGAGCGGCTGACAGCAGCGGGAATTCTCGTATGCCCCAACTTCAACAGGAAGTTTGTGCTGTAGAGGGACGACCACGACCTTGCGACTGTCCATACGCTGACCATCGACTAAAAGGAGCGGGTGATTGCGTATGCTAGTAGCTTTTGATGGCCTAAATCAACTATTCGGCCACGGAAAAGCAGTACCTGGCGATAGTGTGGCCAATTCGTAATGGCGTTCAAATAGCTTAATTCGGTAAAGAGACCGACAGGATAGATCGTTCGATGGGCCCTGGAGCTACAGCAGTTTCAATTTGATGTACAGTACTAGCTAGGGAAGATGATCGTGGTAGCAGATGCATTATGCTGACAGCCACTAGATGCATGCAGTCAATCCGTGGAAGAACAGCGCCCTTGCGAATGGACCAAAAGCATGCCGGAAAGAGTGATCAAGGAGGCAAAGAAATACCTAGACTATGCGGTGGAGTACGGCCAACTCTCTCGCCATCTAGGACACAAAGAAGACGACGAGGACTACGTTCCGCGAAAATTATACGGCAGCCATCGGCAGGAAGTCCTGCAAGAATGCCACAATGACGCAATGTCGGGACATAAAGGAGTCAGGCACACGATTTCCCGACAACTTCGTGAATCGCTTATCACGCCCGAAATAAGGGAATACGATGCTGATTTCCACGGTAATAGCGCTGGCCATGAGCACGAGCGTGGCCGATGCAAACGGATCCCCTCAAACCTTCTTAGCACAAGATAGCGAACCCCACCTTCTGGCGGACCTGTACAAAGAGGATAACGTCTGACACCGGTACTTTTCCGCAAACGCCAAAGAGGAAAGCCGGATGATTACAAAAAGTCATCGAAGAAGGCTATGAATATGAATATGAACATGAATATGATAATAGAAGATCGATTAAAGTAAAACTTTATTAGAAGCAACCCTGAGTTTAAGAATGTTAACAGGAGCGGAGGAGTAAGAAGTAGGCTTAAGAAAAGCGTATACATTTTTTTGCTGAAGAAGTGACGGTGCGGCAGGACAATCGAAATAAGTTGCTTCTTTGATATTTCCACTCTTAACTCATTAAATATGGCTAAACTGGTTTAATGTATTTGTGCAAATGTATATAACAGGCAGAAGGAAGCATCTCCGACCCCAAAAAGTATATATATTCTTGATCAGCATCAATAGCCGAGCTGATCTAGCCATGTCCGTTTGTCCACCATGTTTTGTAGACTCCACTTCGGGCTGAAAAATGCCCCTATTTTTTTTCAACGAGCCATTGATGATGTGCTCCGCAAACAAATTGGTGGGAAACGTAATGTTTACGTTGATGACGAAATAATCTTCTCCAAGTCCAAAGAAGACCATATCAGAGACATTGAGTGGGTCTTGAAAAATCTTAGGGACCCTGGCATGCGAGTGTCTCAAGAAAAATCCAAGTGTGCAGACGTGGGATTTAGTCCTCACCCGATAAGGTGAAAGCTACTAAGGACTTTCCCCAACCGAAAACTCTATTCGTTCTTAGGTCATTTTTAGGTCTAGCACGCTACTATAGCTGCTTCATAACGGGTTTTACCAGCATCGCAAGGCCCCTAACAGATATCTTGAAAGGCGAAAGTAGCAAAGTAAGTGCCAATTACTCAAGAGAGGTGATAATCGAATTTTCACCGGAACAAAATGAAGCCTTCGATAGCCTCAAAAATATATTGGCCTACTAAGATGTAAAGTTGTCCTACCCAAATTACAAAAAGGCCTTTGACCTCACAATAGACGCGTCTGGCTACGGACTGGGAGCAGTACTGTCTCAAGGTGGCCGCCGGATAACAATGATCTCGCGAGCATTGCGAGGCAACGAGGTAATTGCCACAAATGAGTGTGAGCTTCTCGCCATTGTATGGGCACTCAAAAACCTTTGAAATTACTTGAATGGTGCTAAGAATCTTAACATGCACATAGACCACCAGCCACTAACCTTTTCGCTATCGGACAAAAACTCGAATGCCAAAATAAAGCGTTGGAAAGCCTTCATTGACGAGCACAACGCAAACATTATTTATGAACCCAGAAAAGAGAATTTGGTAGCAGACGCTCTGTCTCGCCAAAACATCAATTTGTTAGAGCAGGCTCAGATGCTGCCACTATCCACAGTGAGGAATCTCTCACATATACCATTGAAGCCACAGACAAGCCAGTAAATTGCTTTCGGAACCAGATTATTCCGGAAGAAGGGACTATCCCCCAACAAAAGGCGTATATTTTGTTTAAGACAAAAACTAGTCATATAATTAATTTTTTAATGCAGTAAACACTGACGTAGCCAACGCAATTCATTGCGTTGCTGCCCATACTGACATACTGGCTACCACCTTTAGATATTGCAAGAACTTGGTAACAGATATTGTGAACCCAGCAGATCTGAGGGAAATTGCGACAGCTGAACATAATCGCGCACACAGAGCAGCGCAAGAAAATGCGAAACAGAAACGTAGGGAATATTTTTTCCAAAAATAGGTCACGGCAACGTGGGAAACAGCTGCAAACTGTAGAATTTGTGTTATGAGTAAACATGACCGACACCCAATAAAATAGGAAATAAGAATAAGAAAAAATATAATAATAATTACAAACCTTGAGGACCTAATCCTCACTGTTACACTTGCTAAAATAAATTTCATCAGCCCCCTTATACTAGACAGCATCGACATAAAAGAATTATTAAATGAACATCTCACCAATACTAGTGCAACCGACCTTTTAGAAGTCTCCCATATAAAAGCTTTTCAAAATTCTGAATTACTGTACTTTCTGAACAAACATCCCAACCCTTTGTTAAATTGTAAGAAAGTATATATTCTTCATGTTCAGCATAATAACATAATATTAAATCTAGAAGAAGGAAATACGGTGGCCGACTTCGGAACAAAGTCCTTCGCTGTACGTGACTGCGCTGACACTGTGAGCACCACTTTCTGCAGGAGACTATAAAATACTTCATGCGCCCAACAACTGGTATCTGGAACCGTCGCACAACGCGTCACACGCCCCGGACACCTAGCGCCCGCGGTAGTAATCGGCGTAGGCATTGCAGTAATAAACAGCGCGACCATGAATGTAGTGGGCAGCACCGGTAACAGCCATACAGTCATGGGAACTTTCCTCGCAACTTAAGACGATCACGTCTCACTGAATGGCTTCCGTTACGTGAACCACAGAGGCATCCTGAAGAAGAAACCTGCTGTATCCACGTCAACTGTGGTCAACGTCACCCTCTTCAGAGAACATCTGAGACTCCCGTTCTTACATGACCTAACCATGAAAATCAACGCCATATTGGGGATCTTAGATCGGGATTATCGTCACGATCATATGGCTGCTTGGCTTCCTGCTCCTCGTGGTCAGCGGGAAGTTATACCAGCGCAGAATAAGAAAGTAGAAACCCGAGGACGTGTTTCAGCCTAGTAGGGGAGGAGTTAACACGCGCAAGCTTGAGCTTGCTGACAACGATGTTGTGCCGGATGCCATCGCGACAAAGTTGCAGCCGAAATCCGAAACTCGCATGCGCAAGCAGCCTGATCGCCCGCTAGAAACACCGACTCAGCCGATGCAGCTTGCCCTAAGTTTCAGTTTTGAAATTGTTCTCTTATAGTTCTAACGAACTTGAATTAAAAACGGATTACAAAAGTAAAATATACTTTAACTGAATACCAAAGATTCTTCTTTAATTATAAAATAAAGATATTTTAAATGAATATCAAGGAGCCTTCTTCTAACTTGTATACCAAATCGTGGAAATAGGAGAGTAAGCATTTTCCAACACTCTTACTTCAAATGTGCTTAGAAGAAGCAATAATCTATATAGTCTGGAAGCAGCGATGGCCGTCACACTACAGACTTTTGTGGGTTATCGATTTTTGATTGCCGATTTGTGAATTTTTAATAATTTCACAATGACTTTTAAACAAATAGTTTATAAACAGTCTTTATACCCTTATACCCAATTTTATTGGGTTGTATTTGTGCAAAAACCCAAATGTATGTAACAGGCAGAAGGAAGCATCTCCGACCTCATAAAGCATATATATTCTTGATCAGCACCAATCGCCGAGTCGAACTAGGCATGTCCGTCTGTTTGTCTGTCCGTATGTATGAACGCTTGACGGACTTGAAATTTTAAATGTAGGTGCTCCTGTGCCTGCGCAGATCGAGTTTGTTTCCGATAATCGATAACTTACTCCTTTTCCAAGCAATTGATAAAAATCAATATCGATATCCTGTTTTTGGGAAATTTTGGTAAATAATAAGAGTTAGAGTAAGCAAACTTGACACATAGCTTCTAAATTTTTCATTTGATGTTGAGAGAAGAGGGTTCAGGGTATCCCCGAGTCGGAAGCTCCCGACTGGAACCTCTTACTTGTTTATTTTATTTTTGTTTTTGTTGTATTTTATTTTCTTATTTTTCATGGTCAACAAAATGAGTGTCTTCCTAATTATTCAATACAATATACATATATTATGAAAATGTAATTCTAAAAGTAAGAGTACACAATTTTCTAATAACATCACCGACCGATGGAGGTGATTTTTTTGCCAGTCCGGCCAGCTGTGCCCTTTTTATACCCTGAACCCATTAAAAATGGGTATAAGGGTATTTGTGCAAAGTCCAACTGTATGTAACAGGCAGAAGGAAGTATCTCCGACCCCATAAAGTATATATATTATTGATCAGCATCAATAGCCGAGTCGATCTAGCCATGTCCGGTTGTCTGTCCGTCCGAATGTATGAACGGAAGGATCTCAGAACCTATAAGAGCTAGAGACTTAAAATTTTAGATGTAGGTACTCCTAGTGCCTGCGCAGATCGATTTGTTTCCGATAATCGATAACTTACTCCGTTTCCAAGCAATTGATAAAAATCAATATCGATATCCTGTTTTTTGGGCAATTTTGGTAAATAATCAGAGCTGACTTGTAGCTTCTAAAATATAATATATATGCATTTGATGTTGGAAGAAGAGGGTTCAGGGTATCGCCTAGTCGGGAACTCCCGACTTAAACTTCTTACTTGTTCACAGCTAATTTTGTCAGTGACAATATTAGGGCATACAGCAAAAAGAGGGGTGATAGTAGAGAATATAGTGTTCTTTAGTAAAATTTAAAAATAAATAATCGTAATTAAGTATATTAATTAAGAAAATAAAATAAATAGGAAACAAAAGAAAGGAGCTTTTAATAAAGTAAATGAATTTGAATAAGATATAGAGAATGTTACGAAGTTAGGAAAGAGAGATAGTAATGGGAAATCACCGACCCGCTGGGGGAAAATTTATAGCTAGGCCGGCAAGCCATACCCCTGCTCATAGCTGGGAATGGTCGGTGACTTCCCTAAGGTATCCTGAAGCAACAATTTTATTAGGGGTAGAGAGAGTTATGGTAGAGACAATGTAATGCAAACTATTGTAAAGGATTTGCATAGCGTACTCTTTTGTGCACGTAGATGAGAATAAGGGGCGATAATTTCTGGAACAGAAAATTAAAGTTGCCCTAACAGAAAGGGAGAATCTATATCGCAATCAATCAACTTATGTAGGAAGACAACACTGAGAATTGTCCTACGGTTGGTTAGCGACAGAAGGTTAAGAAGAAGCAGCCTGCTGGCGTAGGATGGCAACCGAAGATTAGGATCCCAATTTAAACCTCGTAAGTCAAAAAGCAGAAATTGCTTCTGAACAGATTCAATACGATCTTGGCTGTGTTATACTGCGGAAGCCATATGCAAGAGCAGTATTCATAGACGGGGCGAACAGGAGAGATGTTCAGAAGTTTTGTTATAAAACGATCGTTAAAATCCTTAGACCATCGTTTAATGAATCCAAGAACACCTTTTGCCTCATTAACGATGGTATCTATGTGAAGATTGAAACACAGTTTAGAATCAAAAAGAACGCCTAGATCCTTAACTGTTAGTATACGTTGCACAGGGATATTGTCGATTGTATAACTGACAAGATAAGGTGTAGTGCGATTGAAGGTCATAAACATACACTATGAACAATTTAGATGCAATTGATTGGCGGAACACCAAAGTTGCATAGCGTTCAAATCTTCTCGTAGACGAGAATAATGAACGGGATCACATCATCTGTATACATAAGTAGCCGGGCATGTGATATAACTGACGGGAGATCATTTATAAAAAAAAAAGAGTAAAGGACCAAGATGACTACCTTGAGGAACACCAGAAATTACTTGATCCTGTTTAGAGGAAGTCTGTCTCAGCATTACTACTACTACCTTTTAAATAAGTACTAATCCAAAGCAAAAGAGATGAGAACTAATTCGAAGCAAAAGATATGGAAGGAAAACTAATCGATCAAGTTTAAGGAGTAAGATGTCATGGTGGACAGAGTCAAACGCCTTACCAGGGTAAATGACATCAGTTTGCATTATCGAAACGAAAGCATCATCACAGTTGACCGATTCATTACGAATCCATGTTGAACAGGGAAGACAACAGATTTGCTGCAAATAATTGCTGCAAATAATTTAGGCATAGGGTATCAAACTAAGACGTATCGAAGATAGCTGTTCTTTCCCGTTTAAAATAATTAAAGTATAGCGGACCGTTTACAGTTCCACTTTAATTTTTAATATGAGACTTCCCACCTTTATTGTGGAGAGGTATGATATACAATTATCTCTATAGAGATGGAAACACAGAAGATTAAAGGGATTTTATTCTAGGGGATTTTATTCTATTATTATTCTAGCTTTAGCAATGTATAAAGAAGAAAAGAACTACACTCCTTGAGTGGACAACTTGGTACATTATCAGCCCCAGGAGAGTAAGCAAATGTTAAAGAATTGATAGCAGAAGGAAGATAGGATTGGGAAATAAAAGGAGCAGGTTAGCAGAATCGGAATCACTGCTTTATCTATTCCGAGAGAAAAATAAGATGGAAAATTTGAAGATTTACGCTTCATGTTTACAAAAATATAAAACTGTCTCGGATTTAGGGAAAGTGCCTTTTGCAACGAGAAAGATAATTCCCATTCAATAGTGAATTCAGAAGAAAGAAGTTCGACTCGGCTACGGAATATTTGGCCAAGTCAATACTCGAATCATACCTAAAGCTTTTAAACTTTAAGCTTTTTAAACTATGTAGACTTTATATTTTGTAGGTTTGACTGAACTAGGGTGGCTTTGAAGAAGCAATTAAATTGTAAATGCAATCATTTAAAAAAAATTAATACTTAGCAACATTCATATCAATCGCGTCATATAAAAAAGGACCATCGTTGATTAAGCAAGGAATAGTTTCCTTTGCGAAAGCAACGGTGGGGCTTATTTGTAGCTAAATAATGTAAAACGAGAGGATTGCAAGTGAACATTGGATCTTCTTAAGTAAGATGATTAACATCCTCAGTAGTGGATAAAAGTGGGAGCCTGGACACATTAGCAATAATAACAAATACCAGATAAAAAGTTCTATTCAAATGCTTGGCAATGCAATATAAATGGCCATAATTTGCTGTGGATACTAATTAAATTTCAGCAGTTAAGACCAAGAGATATTCGCCAAATTAAAATCACCCAACACCATATATAGGTCATTATCACGCACATGTAAAGAAACTTATTTAATACAAGTAATATGTTTTGTATAAACTTGAATATCAGAAGAAGGAGGAACATATTACATGTTATATAGATATTCCGAGTAGGAAAAACACCTTAACTGACACAATCTCAGCGTCAGTAGGCGTACTTAAACAGAAAAGTTCTGACTGGAGAGTGGCTTTAACGGCAATAAATACCCCACCACCTCGAGTCGGCGGATAATTGCTGTGCATAATAAAATTATTCGATAATCCTCAAAATCAGACATGGTTGAATTTAACCAATTTTCTGAAAATGCGATTATATCCGAATCGAAGGAAATGAGACCTATGAAATTCTCATAATGAATAGAGATTTGATCAGAAGACGAAGTTAGTTTTTTTTGGGCAGAAATAGTACCCTGTATTAAAGGGACTTTAATGGTGACAGGCTGGATACGCTTTTTATACCCTGAACCCATTAAAAGTGGGTATAGGGGTATATTGTATTTGTGCAAAATCCAAATGTATGTAACAGGCAGAAGGAAGTATCTTCGACCCCATAAAGTGTATATATTCTTGATCAGCATCAATAGCCGAGTCGATCTAGCCATGTCCGTCTGTCTGTCCGTCCGTCCGTCCGTCAGTCCATCGTCCATTCGTCAGTCCGTCTGTCCGTATGTATGAACGGAAGGATATCAGAACCTATAAAAGCTAGATACTTAAAATTTTAGCTGTAGGTCCTCCTGCTGCACACACACATGCATGCGCGTCTGCTTCGTATGCATTAACAGCATTATAATTGCAATTGTATTGTTTTCTGTGCTGCTATTTGAATTGGGTTGCTTCTCACTAATACTTAATTATTGTTGTGGCTGTTGAGTAGAGGCGGTAGCAAGTGGTGTTGTTTCTCGCGCGCTCGACACCTACCGAGTAAACTTTTTTCTGTGGCTGGTGTGGCTCTTGAACTTGTGAGCAATCATGTGTGGAGGCTAAAATTTGGGATCACATATGATTGGGAAAACATCTTGTGAAACATGAAAGTCAAGACTCAAAAACTTGCCTGCGAAGGGCAACAACAGTTAAGGTATTAGCTGATGGGGCGGAACCTTATACAGGATTTGGTGGGACTAAAATGGCACTATGATTGTCCTTACCAATGTGGGCTAGATTACGCGCAGGTCTACCTTTGCGCCCAGGAGCTAACGCGGCTGAAGCAATTTGGCTAATTGAGGCAGTTTCAAGTGCGGAGTTTAATGGGACTATTACAGGGAATAAAACAGATTTCATTATTGGTTAGTCGCTAGGAGAACGCGATAAAGACACCATTGGATATAACTCCAAGTTCCTAGGAATAGACAAGAATGGAGGTGTATGGACAGAGGGAGAGGGCAAATGCAGGAATTAAGGCTCTAACCGGCGAATGGGCGTGGACTCGAATTTGTATTTGCTAAGCAACTCAAAACTCGAGTCAAAAGTACTCGAGAGCTGCTTAAGCTTTAGGAATTGATTTCTCACAGAGATCTGGATTCTAATTGTTTGGAGCGAAAAGCAACAGCAAGAATTTGCGAGAGCGCGATTCACAAGCTGAAATATGCAGCAGCGAACACACGTACAAACAAATGTATGCACAGGGAGCACCAAAGCAAAATAATTAAAACAGACAATAATAACAATACGGAACTGACGCCACGTTTGATAATTGCAATAATTAACTGACTCACGCTGCAACAAAAGAATAGCACTTTGCACAATTGAAAAGCTTCTTAAGTAAATCCCGAAATAAAACACAGGACTAAAGCGCTAAAATATATATAAAAATCCTGAAACAAAAGTAAAACTCGTCAATCACTCTAAACTGAGAAATCTCTTTCTTTTATATCAATGCTGATTGATTCGTCAACAACTTCATTGTTGCTTAAGAAAAATTTAGGATCTTTTCTTGTTTTTTTTTTTTTCAAATTCTAATAGAATATTCGTTGGCTGGCACGAGGTCCGGGTTTATAAAAACAAACATTAAAACAATTTTATTTTATTTTTGTTTCCGATATATTTCGGTTGCACATCGGCAAACCGTCTTCAGGGCACTAACACCAAAATACAAAAAACAATTAACAAGTAAATTATTAGTTAGTTTGAAAATTTTACATGCAGTTTTTTACACGTCTGCGCTTTTTTACGTGGAGATTCAAACTGAGGCTGTTTGGCTGTTTAAAAGATGTCTGTGCAAGTGAGCGTAATTTTCTGTGTCTGTCTTGTAGTTTAGTCGTTTGTTGGTGGTTGTGTTAATTATGTATAGCATTTCCAATGTGTGTCGTTTGTTGAAGTGTCGTTCTTGTTGTAAAATTGTTGTATCCTCAAAATTTGGCGTGTGATTGCTTCTCATGCAGTGCGTCATTAGTGCTGTTTTCTGTATATTATTTGGATGTCTTAATTTGAAGTCCGATTAATGTTGACTGATTCTTGTTTTTAGTTTCGATTTTGTTGTACCTATGTAAACACTATTGCACTTGTTGTTGTGTTCCCCGCCACATGGTATTTGGTAAATGACGTTACTGTTGTCAATCATGGGGATTTTAGATTTTATCTTGTTAAAGAACTTCTGTAATGTGTTCGTAGGTTTATGCAATACATATTGGTCAAAAGTCTGGGTTTGATTATTAATTTATCTATAATGTTATCCAATAGTTCCTACATTGTTATGTCTGCGATTACTGGGGAGGCCGGTGATACCATTGGCATTCATTTAGGTTGTGCGTAGATTTTGTCCGCGTATTTAAAATATCGGTTGTGGACGATTATAAAAATAAAATGAAAAATATGCTAGAGAGTTTATGCTAAGACAGGATCCGACATCAAGGCTACAAGGCTCTGTAATCTAATTGTTATTGTTTTTTGTACCTTGGTATTGGTGCCCTGAAGACGGTTTGCCGATGTGCAACCGAATTATATCGGAAACAAAAATTAAATAAATTAGTTTTTTTACACTCAGTCACTCACACTATTTTCACATATTTGTGATTTAAACTCTGTATCTTACTACTGGTGAGGATAATACAAGTTATTTTATTTATGCTATCCATAGATGCTTTATTAGCTAGCCTATCGATTGCTAATGAATTTCTGCATTTCTTGCCACAGCAATTTTTTTTACCATTCTTTAGCTACTTGATTACCTGACTATAGGTGTTGGTTTATATTCTGAGTCTCTTATCACTTATCGGCGGAAAACACAAGGCTCGAAGCACCAAATATAATGGACTGAACGACTCGATGTTATTCAAAAATTAAAATCATTTTATATTTATAGCTAACATGAGAATCTTATGTCTGGTGCACTTTTATTCATTGGACGTGCCTAATCCTTATCTCTCTAAAATGTCGTGTATACATGTTACACTTGTGCCCTTGTCCTATCTTTCAAACAGCTCTTAGGACATATAAATAGTTAGACATTTTGGTGAGATATTTGTTTAGGTCATCACCATATCAGTGCTTCTCAACAAACATTTCGTTTACCTATGTTCATGCTCGAACAGATGTGGATAGACGTCGTTATATTTGTAATGAAACAATGAGCAGTTTCCGATTATCTGAGATCGTAAATGGTGGTGACTAACATTTTGTATGTCCTTTTCAGTGGATTTAATTACCGTGAAGGTGAGATATTTTGATTTTGATTTAGCTACAGTATCAGCTACATCGTTGCCTAAAATACATTTATGACTAGGTACCCAAAAAATTTAAAGTTTTGCAGGTGCTTTTATTAGTGAGTCTCGAATTTGGACAATTGAGGGGTTAGAGCTAGCAATTTTGCTTGTGACTTCCACGGTAGACAGACTGTTGGTGTCAAAAACAAATTTTTCAGATATTCCTTATAGAATGCTTTTATTATGGCTACTACTTCCGAGGAAAATATAGAGCAATATCCTGTTATGCTTATGCCAATGACATAGGTCCTTTCGAGTAGGTCCTTCTTGTCCATGCGCAGATCGAGTTTGCTTCCGAAAATCGATAGCTTACTTCGTTTCCAAACAATCGATAAAAATCGGTATCGAAATCCAAATTGGGTACATATAAGAGCTAGAGCTACCAAAAGGGACATGTTTACTTTAGAATAGTATATATAAGTTGACCACTGACTATTGGTATTTGCTGACCCAGCGTTCTGGGGAAGCCAATGACTAGAGTCATGATCGCGGCGGATATGTCGCAACTATGTTGTCGGCCGCGACGGTCATCCGACACCATACACGAGGCTATAACGCTGCACTTTTATGGGCAGCGACGGCGACTCTGCAAAAGTGACGGCGGTTCACTGGCAACGACGGCAACGTAGGCTAGCTTTGCTTATTATAACCAAAATTGTACTTCATTAGTCTTAGTTCGGATATGAATAAAGCGAAGCGTACCGCTCCTCTCCATAAATCACCGCTTTTAGGCAACTCAACTGCATTTCTGAATGCAAATAACCAAAACATATAAAACTGCATTTATAAATGCACTAATTTATATATATCAAGTATCTTGCATTTAATACCAATCGCCACCTTCCCGCAACTACCGCATAGCTATAAGTCAAGTCAATAACCCAACTTTTATTGCCCACCAATTTAAGCTAAAATTTTAATTTACTTGTTTGAGAATACAGAAGAATTCTATAGTACAATAAGATATACTGTAAAAAATTACACGAAAATTGGTTAAGACACACGTGTTTGCGGCACCAGCGCAATGTCGAAGGATATCTGTATATATGTGCAGACTGGAGGGTGATTTCTGATTCAACTTTGTATTTTTGAGAGAAGTTGCTTTTTTTTAAATTGACTTGATGTAGCAATTAAGTCTCTATTGAGAAATAATCGCTGCCTTGAAGATTAGACAGGACCTCCCATTTGCAAAGTGGTTGGAAGAAATAAAAGTGAGGTCTATATGTGAAAATGCTCTATGGGTGGAAGAGTATGTTGCAGTGCCATGGTTCAAAAGAGATAAATTGGATGCAGAAATTGCTCTGATTACCTATTTGATCTGGAGTTGATGCGACTGGAGCCCAATGCGAAATCCGCAAGCAAACAATCCGTTGAAAGAAAATTAATGCAGGTGTTTTTGCTGGACAGGAGACTTATCGTAAGGAAAGGGAAAAACTGATTGCCGCCCGACTTGCTAGGCCGATATGACTCAGGGTCATATTCCGCTAACTTCCACAGGGCAAGGATGTGTTGCGTCCTTAATATGGCGTTGAAGATCAACGTTATAAAAAGGAGCGCGCGCATTTGCACAGCCTTCAGAGTGGTGCTTTAGCCATGGGAATGGCTTTGACGACGTTGATCACCTCCTTCACGCGGATGGAGTCAATACGTAGTGAAATTTGAAGTGGAGTCTCCAACGCTCGGGTAGTCCCATAGCGTTCTTCTGGGGAGGCGAAATTGAAAGGTGTAAACCGTTCCACTGGTTGGCTGGCGAAAGTATTTGCTTGTTCTTCGTCTGTATGACAGTCTTTTCCATTGTGGCGAAGAAGGAGAACGATTCTCCAGGCTTGGCGCTTCAGGCTTTTAGTTGCTCAACAGAGCGAGTATCGTGAGTCATGGGTAGACTCCATGCTCTCCAACCTTCTGGAGGAGGATGCGTCTTTGTGTCTGCGAAGGGCTTCCTTGAGTTTCAGCAGCGCTATTCACCTCTCTGCCTTTTTCTACGGATGATGAGTCGTATAGAACCTAAATCTGCACGGTCTCTTGATCCTGAGCAGGTTAGCTATATCTACGGGCAATCCGTTGCCAGCACTATCCAGCCACCTGGCAACTTCTGCGGGAATCATTGCGTTGAGAAGCTCAGTGCAGCTCATCCAGTCCACTGCTATTTTGGCATGCAAGTGGTTTTGAGTCCAGTGTACAGGGTACGCCTCGAAGAGAAAGATTCTGGGGAAAGTGATTCTAGTTAGTGACAGCAGAATTATTCCGATAACGTGTTTTTGTACTAGGGCCTCTAGCTTACCTGTTGCTGTTCCCTCAGCAATCTATGTAGCCAAGCTTGCGCTGGTCCTTCTCGCTGGCTAGCGTTGAGTGCGTTGTTCTCTTTGATGAATACGGCTGGTACTCTTCCGGTGGCTTTGGGCTCCCGTACGCTTTGTATATTCGGTGAACCACTCGCAGCCTATATAGTTGGCAGGGTCGTTACCACCGCTGTGGGCACATGTTTCCGTAACTGAGTCGAGCCGCGTGCAATCGGCAGTACGATGATTGAGCCCGCATTTAACGCATTTGTGTTGTTCTGAAGTATATGGCAGTGTGCCTGCTTTCCTGACAGCTTTAACATTGCACCACGTCATGGTTTCTTTGAGCAGTTTCCCATTTCACCACCTGCTTGCACAGCTTTCTGAGGCTAAGACCCTCCTTGTTGTTGGCCGTCGGCTTCAAGTTAATGAGGTGGATATTTATGGGCACCTTGGTGACTTTGCTGTTTGGATTGTGAACGTGGAGAGCGGTATTGCTCTGGCACTGCAGGTCGTCGATGAGCTCTCGGTTGAGTGTAGTGTGGCGGAGGCCACTGATGATTATGCAGTAGGGCTTCTCTTCCTGCAGCTGGTATGAATATAACTGAATTTGTTATTCTTCCGGTTTCCTTATTTTGGGCCAGTATATGGGCACATCATTGGCTAGGAGCCGCAATGTCCAAAATAGGTTGGATTCGATGATCAGGTTGTCAAGGTCGACTACTTCAGATAGTATATGCCACACGTCATTGATGTCGTCGATGCCATTTATCCTCCAGTGGGAGCATTGGTGATGGCCCTTTTTTCGTGCACGGATGAACTGGTTTTGGCATGGGCGACAGCATTAGGCTGGCTGCTGTCCCCAACCTGAGGAGACGCTGGGGCAAGTAAGTTCTTTTCTTGGGCTGAATTTATCTGCTCGGCCTCAGATTCGTAAGTATCCATGTCTTCGTCGTTATCGGATGGTGCCAAGAGAGTATATCTATTGAAAGCATGCATGCAAACTTGACTGGTGTCAGTATTGCTCTGTTTACGGCGACAGGTGGGGACCTGCTGTCTACGACTTTGCGCTTACGATTTTTATGACTTGCCTGTGATTGAATCAGGCGATCCGCAGCTGCGTCGGATTAATTGGGTTTGACAATATCTATTATATGCACTAAGGCGTTAACGGGATCATTATTCACACTACCCCCGGCATGTGGACTGCTGCCATTAAAGGGTAGGTCGGCGCGGAGAATTTATTGGCAGCGACTGTTAAGTTGTATAGTTGGCCTACCTCGTTAGTTCGTCCCTCATTGTGGGTGCTAATTACAAAAAAATTGATTTATCAGCAAGTAGTTTTATTTTAATTTTTGTCGCTATCTTTTTATACCCTGAACCCATTAAAAATGGGTATAAGAGTATTGTATTTGTAAAAAATCCAAATGTATATAACAGGCGGAAGGAAGCATCTCCGACCCCTTAAGGTATATATATTCTTGATCAGCATCAATAGCCGAGTCGATCTGGCCATGTCCGTCCGTCTGTCCGACCGTCCGTCCGTCCATCCGTCCGTCCGCAAGCATCTCAGAACCTATAAGAGATAGAGACTTTTTAGATGTAAGTGCTCCTAGTGCCTGCGCAGATCGAGTTTGTTTCCGATAATCGATAGCTTACTCCGTTTCTAAGCAATCGATATAGACATCCTGTTTTTTGAGCAAATTGGGTAAATAATAAGTCACCAAACATTGCTTCTAGAATATTATATATTTGCCAAGTATCTTTTATTTTATACCTATCGCCTCCCCGCTACCACCCAAGAGCTATAAATCAAGTTAATAATCCAACTTTTATTGCCAATCAATTTAAGCCACAATATAAATGCAATTGACTTTCTCAGTATACACAATTTTTCTTTGGTACAATAAGATATACTTTAGAAAATTTCATAAAGATAGGTTAAAAAAAAACTTAAATTATATTATTATTAAATAGTGCAGCATCTTTAAGAAATTCTGTATACATCTACACACACACATTCAAGCACGTCTGCTTCGAGTTCTAACAGCATGGTAATTGCGACTTTTTTCTGTTATGTTATTTTAGTTCTTTTTTTATCACAAGTACTTAATAATTGTTTTGGCTGCTGAGTAGAGCCAGAGCAAGTAATGCGGTCAGTTGCGAGTTCGAGCCCTGCCAAAGGAAGTTATTTATTTAATTTGTTTGGTGTTGGAATAAGAGGGTTCAGGGTATTCCCAAGTCGTGAGTTCCCGACTAGAACCTCTCTTGTTTTTTCAGTTATTGGCTCACAATTCCAAAAGCCGCGATTGGCCAAATGGGTATTAAGGGTATATTGTATTTGTGCAAATGTATGGAACAGGCAGTAGGAAGCATCTCCGACCCCATTATGTTTGTATATTCTTAATCAGCATCAACAGCCGAGTCGATCTAGCCATGTCTGTCTGTCTTTCATTTTATACCTATCTCCACCTCCCCGCTACTACCTCATCGATATAAATCAAGTTAATAACCCAACTTGTATTGCCTACAAATTTAAGTTACAATTTTAGTGCAATATACTTTTTGGGAATAAACAAATATTATATGGTAAAATTAAACATACTATAGAAAATTTTATTAAGATCGGTTAAGAAACTCGACTTTGCGGCAGCTAGCGCTAATTCCTAGAGTTGCTGTATGCATGTACATACTCATTCATGCGCGTCTGCTTCAAATTCCATCAACATCATTGCAATTGCAAATGTATTGTTTTCTGTGCTATTATTTCAATTCGTGTTTTTCTCACTAAGAGTCAATAATTGTTGTGTTGAGTAGAGGCGGTGGTTGAGACGGCGGCAAGTAGTTGCGTAGTTGAGACGGCGGCAAGTAGTTGCGGTTAGTTGCGAAAAAGATTGTTCACGGTATCGGGAACTCCCGACTAGAACCTCTTACTTGTTTTAATGAGAAATCTCGCATAAGCTTTGAAAGTGAGCGCCGGTGTATGTATATTTTTTCGCCTCAAGTGAGACATCCATGAAATAGACATTTTATCAACTATCAACCTAATCAAGCGCGTCATTTAAAATTTGTAATTTATAAGCCATTAATATTTACATAATTTATATTGCGGTTTTTATAAAATAAGTCGATAACTTAAGAGCTGTAATATATGTATGTGGAAATTATGCAGCGCACGCATTTTCATATGTATATCAAATTGTGGCCGTAAGAGAGTGAGTATTTTCCAACACTCTCACTTTAAATGAGCTCAGAAGAAACAGAAATCCATTAAGTCTATAGCCTGCGATTGCCACCACACTACAGACTTTTGCGTGTTGTCGATTTTTGATTGCCGATTTTTGGTTTTTTAGTGATTTAACAATGATTTTTATCAAATAAACTATTTTAGGCGGTTCCAGTAGATTATCGATACAAATTGTTTTCGGTCGTTAATATTTGGCGTGTATGTGCAAGTGTGCGAGAGACATTTATTAGGAACCGAACTTGTGCGAATGTCATTCGCACAACTGGTGTTGTAAAATAGACCGCCTTCCCCACCCCCATCAGGTGTGAATTATTTGACTTGTGTGCGTAAATTTATGTACATTGTATGTATGTATTTTTGTATATACATAGTGTGACTGCATTAGCTACTGCTAGAGAAGACACTTGTGACTGTCGTGAAAAGTGTAGAGCCTTTTTTTAATCTTGAACTCTGATGTTGTTTCACCAGCTGGAGCTTCATTATACCCTTGCAGAGGGTATTATAATTTTGTCGTGAAATGTGTAACGCATAGAAGGAGACATCTCCGACCCCATAAAGTATATATATTCTTAATCAGCATCAACAGCCGAGTCGATATAGCCATGTCCGTTCCGTCTGTCCGTCTGTCTGTTTCTATGCGAACTAGTCCCTCAGTTCTAAAGCTATCTTAATAAAACTTTGCAGAACTCTCTTTCTGTTGCACGCAGCACATATGTGAAAACCAGCTGGATCGGACCACTATATCATATAGCCGCCATAGGAACGATCGGTCGAAAATTAAGTTTTTGTATGAAAAAACATTTTATTTTTCAAGATATCTTGACCAAACTCGGTATTTATTAGTTTTACTTTACTCCTCATATATGTGCAAAATCCTATTAATATCAGACAACTATATCATATAGCTGCCATAGGAACGATCGGGCGAAAATTAAGCTTTTGTATGAAAAAACATTTTGTTTTTCAAGATACCTTGACCAAACTCGGCATTTATTAGTTTTACTTTACTCCTCATATATATGCGAAATCCTATTAAGATCGGACCACTATATCATATGGCTGCCATAGGAACGATCGGTCGAAAATTAAGTTTTTGTGTGAAAAAACATTTTGTTTATCAAGATATCTTCATCAAACTCGTCATTTACTATTTTCCCGGTACTTCTTAGATAGGGGCAAAGCACTAGGAGCATTATGAAAAGGTTGGGTCTGCAAGGGTATTAGATCTTTGGAGTGCCGAAGATAGCCCTTCTTTCTCGTTTTAATTAAAATTGCAATTAATATCCTTTTTGGTTTTTTAAGTCTTCTTGAAGACAATTCAAATATTTAGTACCAAATTTCATTTATTTCAGACATATTACATGATAATAAATCAATTAATAATTCAATGTAAAATAATGTTATATTATATAAAACTATATTATAAAATTATAAAAATATTAAATAAATATTTTTAAACTTTTACCTTAAAATAAATTACTATATTTGCTTGAATTTTAATTTATTTCATTTAATTAAATTAATTAAATTTATATATTTTAAATAATATATATAATAATGTTAAATACCTAACTTAAAAAGATACAAATTTTATTGTTAAGAAAAAAAGTTGTCAGTCCTTAATAGTTCTCAGAGGCAACGAGCTGAAATCAGTTAAATAGGTCTATTTCTATATATGCTGAACAGGAGAGGATAGAATCTCAACTAGAGCGTAGAGAAGACGATGGATTTAGTCAAACTAGAAAAACAAGTAAGAGATTCTAGTCGAGGCTCCCGACTAGGGAATACCCTAAATCCTCTTACTCCAACACCAAATAAATTTAAAAAAAAGTTCCCCTGGTAGGGCTCGAGCTCGCGACAGACTGCATTACTTGCTATGCCTCTACTCAGCAGCCACACCAATAATAAAGTACTTACAAGAAAAATAACGAACTAAAATAATATTACAGAAAAAAGTCGAAATTACCATGATGTAAGAATGCGAAGCAGACGACCGTGAGTGTGTGTGTGTACATGTATACAAAAATTCATGAAGTTTCGTTAGATGTGCAATTGCGCAGTTACATATAACTTTGGGTTTTTCTTAACCCATCCCTATAAAATTTTCTACATTTTATTGTACCATAGAATATTTGTGTATTCTGAAAAAGTCAATTGCATTTAAATTGTGGCTTAAATTGGTTGGAAATAAAAGTTGGGTTATCAACTTGATTTATAGCTCTAGGGTGGTGGCGGGGAGGTGTCGATAAGTATAAAATAAAAGATACTTGACAAATATATAATATTCTAGAAGCAACATAGCATGTTTGATGACTCTAGCTCTTATTACTTACCCAATTTGCTCAAAAAACCAGCATGTCTATATCGATTCTTATCGATTATCGACGGACGGACGACCAACGGATAGGCAGACAGATAGACAGTCAGATGGACATGATGTCAGCATCATGCTGCTGCCTGTTGCATACATTTGCATTTGGACCAAATACAATATACCCTTATATACATTTTTAACGTATTCGGGGTAAAAAAAAACAATTAACATTAAAATAGATTAAATTAAACAATAAATTGACACATTCAACATACATTATTTTACACGTCTGCGCTATTTGACGTGGCGATTTATTTCTGTGTCTGTCTTGTAGTTTAGTCGTTTGTTTGTTGGTGTGTTAATTATGTGTAACATTTTTAATGTGTGGCGTTTGTTGTAGTGTTGTTCTTGTTGTAAGATTGTTGCTGCATCAAAATTTGGTGCATGGTTGCTTCTTATTCAGTGGGTCATTAGTGCTGTTTCCTGCATATTTTGATGTCTTAATTTGAAATCTGATTTATGTTGAGTAATCCTTGCTTAAGTTTGGATTTTGTTGTGCTTATGTACACACTGTTGTATTTGTTTTTATTTTCTCCAGCACATGGTATGTGGTAAATTACGTTACTTTTGTCGGTCATAGGAATTTTTAATTTTATCTTATTAAACAATTTTTGTAACAAATTTGTAGGATTGTATGCTCTATTATTTCCTTGTTGTTGTAGTTGTCTGAGTTCGTTATGTGTTCTGATAGGCGTGGGACATTTACATATTAGGGAATTGTATATTTTGTTAGGTTCTGTAGACTTTTCTGTTTCGATATGTCGTCTTTTTATACCCTGAACCCATTAAAAATGGGTATTATGGTATATTGTATTTGAGCAAAATCCAAATGTATGTAACAGGCAGAAGGAAGCATCTCTGACCTCATAATCAATAGCCGAGTCGATCTAGCCATGTCCGTCTGTCTGCCTGTCCGTATGTATGAACGCAAGGATCTCAGAACCTATAAGAGCTAGAGACTTGAAATTTTAGGTGTAGGTGCTCCTAGTGCCCGCGCAGATCGAGTTTGTTTCCGATAATCGATTACTTACTCTGTTTCCAAGCAATCGATAAAAATCCATATCGGTATCCTGTTTTTTTTTTTGGCAATTTTGGTAAATAATCAGAGCTAGAGTCACCAAACTCGATATATAGCTTCTAAAATAGAATATATATATGCATTTGATGTTGGAAGAAAACGGTTCAGGGTATCCCTACGCGGGAGCTCCTGACTAGAAACTCTTACTTGTTAATAATGTTTTAATTACATTTTGTGGGAAGTCTTTTTTTATCAAGAGTTTTTTAATTTCATGTATAGTTTCCTTGTGGTATATTGTGTCCAATATGTTAAGTTTTCTTGGCAATAGCCCCTTGAACTCAATTAATAGTTGGCTTTGAATTACCTTAACTTCATGGTAAGCATGCGCGTTTGATTAAATACCCAGAATTTTATTTTAAAACCGCTGAATACTGGACAGGTTGCTTTTGCTGGCGGTACCCCAAAGATGGATGCCTTAAAATGCTTGACGCGAATCTTCAATTTGGACTGCCTGCCGATCAGCCAGTATAATTTTTCACCGTTTTTTCTGCCTATGTGTCCTTTTGCGCAAAATATGTTCACGCCATGTCAGCCGTCTCTCGAGTGTGACACCTAGATAATTGGGCGTTGTGCTTACATTAATCTGTATTCCGTCTAGGAAAACTAGAGGACAGTTTCATTTACGCAGCGTAAAAGTGGTATGAGTGGTGTAGTGCGTATATGCCCTTACAGAATACCCCGTACTTAAATATAAAGTATGCAGCACTTTGTTGCATACAATAACAATAATATGGTAAACGAGCCCAGAGCCACATTATGTATTGGCTCGGTCTCATATTACGCAGCGCGGTTCACTAGCCTCACTAGCTGACCGTTTATGCTTATGCTGCATATCCCACGCTCCGTCTGAGCGCATTCCGTGAGCAATATATATGCTCCCTAAACAGGCATATGCGAGCTACTCACTCTCCCTCTCCTTGTAGCTGTTAACGAATAACAGCATAAGTATATATGTATATCCATAGGCTAAGCGAACGTTATAAAAACTGAATAAATTCATTCTGAACAAAGATACTAAACAGTACTGACGTGCTGGCCTTTTTTCATTGACAATAAGTGCTCTTTTTACATGGCGACTGTGACAAATGTCACGAACATGTTAAAAAGTAATAGCACAGGGCGGTCGAGCGTCTCACAGCAACAAGGGTTGATCACATCCCCGACTGATTGTGGACAAAATGGGAATACAAGGACAAAAGTATAATGTGAATGTATAATGTTGAAATGGAAGATAAGATATGATATTTACACAACCGCCAATGAATGTTGATGAATTTGAATGGAAAACGTTATGAAGAAAAACACATATGTTGAAAATGTGTGTCCCTAATGAGAGGGGCATTAAAAACATACTTGTGCACGACTGATGATTATAATGAAAATGTGGACACTCCTTATTTGAGGGGCGATTACTGCACGACTAATTATATAACGATGAAAAAATGGATAACAAACAAAAGTCGCCACCACCCACGTTGATGATGCGATGATGAAAAACTTACTTTTATACCTGTAAAAAAGAGAAACAAAAAAAATCCAAAAAAAAAAAAACAACAATCCAAAAGGAGCCGTCACCTGGCAAACCGTCGCTTATGCCTACGTCAGATTGTAAAAAAAAAATAAAAATTTTAAGATGCGTTTTAAGCAGAAAACAAACAAGCAAAACAAAACCCGACTTGTAAACAATAAAAACATCAAATTCAATAAATATATGTAATAAAACCTCAAATGAACGATACAAACAACAACTTGTCTTGTAAAAGTAAACGAAAACAAATTTAACATTACGCATTTGTAAATTTTTAAAGATAATTCCTTTTTAATTTTATGTATGATCCCATACTATATATGAATATTAATATTAAAAAGAGGAAATTAAAAAGTTTTAATTCGTTCAGTTGGAATATAAAGAAATAGGTGCTCCGCTTGTCTCATTAGGTAATTCAATATTATGATCAAGAATTAGCATGATCGAGGACAAGATTAACAAAGTATATAACGACTATACAGACTTTCGTATGCGAGCCATACAAATTTTGCAAAGGCATAGAGAATTCATATCAGTATATGAGTTCGAATCCGAATATATAGAAACATTCGGCACATTGACAAGTCCACTCTATTCATGTTCTAAAATAGAGTGCGGAATAATTTTGTCTACACTACCCTACGTCAAAATAAAAACAATTATTGACGAGCATCCGATTCTAGGGCAGACAATATAGGAATATGAGGGGAAAACAATCAAAGGCAGATGATAGCACTGCCAATGTAGTTAACGTAGTAGAAGTCGTAGACACCACTCCCCATGTGCAGTTAACAAACATACTGCTAATAATACTCATTGTAATATCTTCAGTAAACATCCTTCTGAAAATTTATCTTCTTCATAAAAAATCACTGAGGAAGCGTTACATGAGTCGAGCCAACGACTTAGACAAGGTCTAAGCCACTGCTTAAATAAAATATTTAAGTAGCGGAAGCTTACATGGACTGGTCCCAAATAGTAGAAAAGATAAAGCGGTATAGAGAAAATTTCGATAAATCAAACAATTGCCTTAATAAAAGCGCACCAGTTTTAAGACCCACCATAATTAAACTTACTGAGATCCTTGTATATGAGTACAATGAAATCAGGAGTCTAGTTGCCGAGTGTCAAAATAAACTGACAAGTTTACACAGAGTCCAAACTTCAGACGTTTTACAGCGTCTAAGGGATAATCTGGTGAACATAAATAAAAAGTATGATCTCCAGCTTTATCTACCATCGGTGTTAAATACACCGGTAACATTTGATAAGTCACTTCTGACAAAAGACCAAATAAAAGATACAAAATTAGTAAACATGGCACAAACAGTTGTAGAATTTATCAAGCTAGCCCATCTCTGATACCAGAGTTTGACGGTAAGCCGGAAAATCTACAAAGTTTTCTAGATTCTTTGAATCTATTAGAAACCTTAAAAGGCACACATGAGCTAACGGCCATAAGCCTTATAAAAACAAAGCTAAAAGGCCATGCGAGAAATTTAATAAGTAATGAGCAGACAATTGCTGCAATCATTACGCAATTATCAAATGCAGTAAATGGAGAATCGGTAGAAGTTGTATCTGCTAAGCTTCTTAATTTGCAACAGAAAAATAAAACGGCTAACCAATACACCCAAGAGGTGGAAAAACTGGCAAAGGCCCTTGAAGGCGCCTATATCAGTGAAGGTCTAAGCCAATCACTAGCAAACAAATACAGCACTACAACAGCTGTAAAAGCTATGACCCAAAATTGTTCAATTGATAAGGTAAAACTTAACATGCAGGCAGGCACATTCATAAAGGTCGAGGTTATAATCGTGGCAGAAATTACAACCACAACAATTATAACCGAGGCGGTAACAACAAAAACAATAATTACAATAACCGTGGAGGAAGACGAGGCCAACATAGAGGAAGAGGCCGAGGTAACTCCAACCAAGGTTATAATAGTAACAATGTGAGAATGGCGCAAAAACTCTCAGAACCCTTTAGGAAACAACCAGTAAATGAAAAGGTTCATTCCATCAATTACAGTCTTAATATATTTGTCACTTTTTATAATCATTCAACTGAAAACAAACTCACATTCCTAATAGATACTGGTGTAGATATCTCACTTTTAAAAATAAATTCATACAATTTTAAAATTCAAGAAGAAAAAATTATAAACATCCAAGGCATAGGCCAAGGTGTAATAAAATCTCAAGGAACAACTTCAATAGAACTTCAATCCACAAAATATATTATTCCACACGAATTTCATTTAGTAGATTCCGATTTTTCAATACCGTGTGATGGTTTATAATTAGACCACAAAATTTAATTACCCAATTCATGTTCCGATAACATATAGTGCTGGCAAAAATACAGTTCTCTTGCCAGCCAGATTCCAAGTAATTCGAAAATTACACATTAATACAGTAAATGATTATATATTTGTTCCTAATCAAGAAATACATAATGGAATTTATGTTGCAAATACAATAGCAGCATCCAAACATGTATGCATTCGCCTTCTAAACACAACTAATTTCGACCAATTGGTCAAAGAAAACAAAATCCAATATAAAAATTTAACAGATTACGACATTCATAGAAAATAGAAGCGAACAAGTACTTTCAAAATTAAAGAAAAATTTTCCAGAACAATTCAAAAGTCAACTAACAGAATTATCCACCAAGTATAGTGATGTGTTCAGACTCAAAACCGAACCAATAGCGACAATTAATTTCTATAATCAAACATTAAGACTTAAAGATGATAAACCCATTTATATTAAGAACTACAGAAGCCCGCATAGCCACGTTAAAGAAATTCAATAACAAGTAGGGAAATTAATAGACAACAAAATCGTAGAACCGTCTGTATCCGAGTATAACAGCCCACTCTTCTTAGTTCCGAAAAAATCATTACCAAATTCGGAAGAAAAGAAATGGCGATTAGTAATTGACTATCGCCAAATCAACAAAAAACTACTTTCTGATAAATTCCCGCTCCCCAGAATTGATGATATTCTAGACAAACTGGGCAGAGCTAAATACTTTTCATGCCTTGACTTAATGTCAGGTTTCCACCAAATTGAACTTGAAGAAAATTCAAGATATATAACATCTTTTTCAACGAGCAATGGTTCATATCGCTTCACGCGATTACCATTTGGTCTTAAAATAGCACCAAATTCATTTCAGAGAATGATGACTATAGCATTCTCAGGTTTAGAACCCTCCCAGGCATTCCTTTATATGGATGACTTAATGGGGATAGGATGTTCCGAAAAACACATGATTAAAAACATAACTGATGTTTTTAATGTATGTAGGAAATATAACCTAAAGTTGCATCCAGAAAAATGTTAATTTTTAATGCATGAAGTGACATTTTTAGGTCACAAATGCACTGACAAAGGAGTATTGCCAGATGACAAGAAGTTTGACGTCATCAAAAATTATCCTGTCCCACATGATGCGGACAGCGCGAGACGATTTGTAGCATTCTGCAATTATTATCGTCGATTTTTAAGAAATTTCGCCGATTATTCACGGCACATAACTAGATGATGTAAAAAGAATGTTCCTTTTGAATGGTCAAAAGAATACCAAAACGCATTCCAATACCTTAAAGCTTATGCACCCCACATTATTACAATATCCTGATTTTCGCAAAGAATTTTGCATTATAACAGATGCCAGTAAACAAGTTTGCGGAGCAGTTCTAACTCAGAACCGTGACGGAATTCAGCTCCCAATCTCGTTCATTTACAAAAGGGGAAAGCAATAAGAGGACAATAGAACAAGAGTTAGCGGGAATTCATTGGGCAATTACCCATTTTAGACCATATATTTTTGGCAAACATTTTACCATTAAAACGGATCACAGACCATTGACATATCTTTTTTCTATGACTAAACCTAGTTCTAAATTAACTCGCATGCGGCTAGAGCTTAAAGAATACGACTTCACAGTAGAATACCTAAAGGGGAAAGTGCAGACGCACTTTCGCGTATTAATATAAAAGAGCTCAAAGATATGCAACATAAAGTCCTGAAAGGCACTACCAGGCGACAAAGTAGACAAAATAAAAACAGTACAGTAGAAAAACTTGAACTTCTGCCAAGGCAAAGTCATAAAAATGTATCCAAGCCCAAATGATGAAGTACAAAAACTAGTGACCTTGCGCACAACAGCATCTAAATGTTTATTTAAACATGGAAATAAAATGATCGCAAGAATTGAAGTTAGCGATTTATATACTAATGGAGTTCTCGACCTAGGTCAGTTCTTCCAAAGACTCGAAAAAGAGGCCGGTATATTAAAAATCAGCCAACTCAAGGTGGCACCGAGCGAAAAGATCTTTGAATCAGTTTCTATAGATTCTTTTAAAAATATGGGCAATGAAATATTAATATCTTTAAGAGTAGCGCTACTCCAGCCGGTGACCCAAATAAAAGATGAAAAAGAGATACAACAAATATTGTCTACATACCATGACGACCCAATTCAAGGAGGTCATAGCGGCATAACAAGAACGTTAGCGAAAAAAAAAGACACTACTACTGGAAAAATATGACACGTCATATAAAAGAGTACGTACGTAGATGTCAAAAATGCCAAATGTCTAAAACAAAGACGCACACAAAAACTCCTCTGACTCTCACAGAAATACCTGTGAATGCTTTCGATATAGTGATAGTGGATACAGTTGGTCCGCTACCTAAATGGGAAAATGGTAATGAATACATATAACAAAACTAAACTAAACTAGTTTTGTAAACAAAACTAATTACATAGATCCTATTTATAATTTAGATGACTATTCTATGGAAATAAAGTTTAGATTAGAAATAGCATACAAAAGAGCTAGAATTATGTTAGAAAAACCAAGGCTTATATGAAATTAGCATATGACGAAAAAACAAAAAACTTTGAATTAAAAGAAGGAGATAAAGTACTTATAAGAAACGAAACAGGGCACAAATTAGACCCAGTATATTTAGGACCATATATAGTAGAGAAAATAGAAGATAATGACAACATTTTTATTAAAGATAGTAAAGATAAAACACAAAAAGTTCATAAGAACAGATTAAAAATTTTTAATTCTTAATAATCCAAAATTCTCTTTATGAATTCGAACTCCAAAAAAAAAATAAAATAAAAATATATGACGGCCTGATCAACCGAATGAAAAAACAAAAATTTTTTTTACAAATAAACGATTTATAAATTTGTATACCTTAAATAATTTTGTATTTTTATACTCCAATATTTAAAATTTCGTATAATATATAATAATATAAAAAAAAAAAAAATTTCTATTTTTCTTTACAAAAAAAAAAAAACAGAAAACCTCAATAATTAAGTTCATTTAATAACTACACATTCATAATGTTACGTTATTTCTCTAAAAAGGGAGGTGTAGTGCGAATATGCCCTTACAGAATATCCCGTACTTAAATATAAAGTATGCAGCACTTTGTTGCATACAATAACAATAATATGGTAAACGAGCCCAGAGCCACATTATGTGTTGGTTCGGTCTCATATTACGCAGCGCGATTCACTAGCCTCACTAGCTCACTAACTGACCGCTTATGCTTATGCTGCATATCCTACGCTCCGTCTGAGCGCATTCCGTGAGCAATATATATGCTCACTAATACAGGCATATGCGAGCTACTCACTCTTCCTCTCTTTGTAGCTGTTAACGAATAACACCATAAGTATATATGTATATCCATAGGCTAAGCGGACGTTATAAAAACGGAATAGATTCATTCTGAACAAAGATACTAACAGCACTGACGTGCTGGCCGTTTTTAATTGACAATAAGTGCTCTTTTTACAGTGGACTTTTCTTGGTTGATCGCGATGTACCAATTTTTCAGCCAGCTGTCCAGGGAGTCCAATTGACGCTGCATAATGGAAGACGCATACTGCGGTGTGTTGGCCGTTGTTAGAAAAGCAGTATCATCTGCGTACGTGGCGACGTCCTTCTTCCCGGGACGTCCTATGTCCAATCTCATAGCATCGGATTATAATGTAGGCCAGCAACTTAATTTTTGGGAAGCATTTTTATCGTCTTTTCGATGATACCATCGTGTCCATGTGCCTTTTTTAGGTTAAGTAAAGCAACCTCATTCTAAATCTCGTCCAGGGCTACTGATGCGATCCGTCTGTCACCCATACTTGGTAGCGCTAAGAAACGGAGCGATCAAGCAGCGATCAAACGGCGAGAATGACTCATGAAGGTGCCTTTCGAACCAAAGGAAACGTTCTAATAGGCCGTTTTAGATGGCGTGTGATCTACCATGAACTATTTGATGGGTCTCCTGGTTCAAGATCCTCGAGGAACCTTTTAAACGCGAACTTCCTCAAGTCTTTTAGTAGCTGCTTTAGGCGTTGTTATTCAATGGGCTGCGGGTAGAAAACCAACAACACCTGAGTCGCCTCATTTCCGCAACAAGAGCGGTTACCTCAAAAGTCCAAAGAAAAATGTCTCCTGCTGGCGTTCCAGGGTTGAAGCTGTTTCTCTCGGTTGCTATCTCTGCAGCATTGTGAATTTACCGGGCTAGGCCTGCTACTAAACTGTAAATGTGGCATTAGGGTTGAGGCTCCTTAGCAGCCGTGTTTTGTATCTGTCTATGTTGTAAATCTCAAAGGAGGGCTTTGAACCGCCATTGCCATCGACACAATTTCTGATTCGGGAATATTAGTAACTATTCCCCCTAACCAAATTGAATGCTTAGGGGAACTGGCACTCAATTAAGCATATACCTTGAAGCTCGGTTGTATTAATTTATTTGCGACGTCAACAAAGTGAGCCAATATTAACTTATAAATATCTTTTAGATTTGACCTTTTGTGTCCCAGATTTGGTGGGTCCGAGGTACTCAAGTCGACAAGTGTTAAAGAAACGGAGATCAAGAAGAGATTAATGCAATGAGGGAAAAAGAACTGATAATATTACGATTGTGTAGAAGTTGATTTCTGTTGGCGATGAACGTTAATCGGCGACTGCTAACACTTTTTATCTCCTTATCTTTTATCTCCAATCCCAGAATTTAGTGCTCAGGTGTATAGACAACCTTAGGGTAAAACGGCCGCGATATGCATTGAGTGCCGAGGTCATACTCAGCTGCTCTGGTGTGTCCACACGCATAATGAACATCTGGCTCGCTAACCATATGCTAACAATGCCGTGAATTTTGGCTGTGCCTCGAGAGTAATCTCGAGCGGCTCTTGAATAAACACGATTTTTACTAAATTTACACAGTTTAGTCCGTTTGATTGCTTAGAGTCCCGCCAAGGTACTTCTCCTTGTCAGATTGCGAAAGAGCGGATCTTTTGAGGTTAACTGTATGGGGGAGTGTATAACATACAATGACGCATTTGCCCTCATTCAGATTTATATTCCAATGCCGTACCCAAGCTTCCAGGAGCATTAGATGTTCCCTTAGGTCGACAGCTGCCTCGTGCGCGTACGTGAAAGTATAGAAGAGAAAGATGTCATCGGCGTCATCGCCTATTAGCAGAGACTAGATGGGGAGAGCTGTTAGTTGTACTTTCTAAGAATATAGATAGGTTAGAAATTTCAGAAGAATTTGCAGCTATTTTAATTTTTGACATAGAGTCCGTCTTATTAGAGCCGACCCTGTTACTTGCGCTAGGCATTTTGATTTTCCTTTAAGGCATGCTTTATAAGAAGTTAGGACACAAAAAATATGTAGATTTGGCACAAAAAATATGTAGATTTGGTATTCCATACCTTTCCATGCCCCAAAATGAAATTCTTTTCCTATGTGCAGTCAACTGCAGTGACCCAAAAATGTAACTTTAAAGCACAGGTTACAGCATATAGGGCATATAAGGTTTATTTCAGGTACGGTAAAATCTGCCCAGGAAGCCGTTTTCTGGTGTTTAGGTATACTTTTGTCCGAAAGTAAATAAGTAAAGCAGTGGATTTTATCAATACCCCAATAGCAGAGCATCTGGTTGGGAAAAGGAAATCTAGGGAACAGTTGCAAAACTTACCCGTTGACTCAATATCAATATTGGAAATAGCACTTATGGACTTGGTCGACGCTTTTAATAGTTTATGCCTAGCTGGTTTTGCTGCTTCTTACAATTTTATGCAAATGGCATGGTGGTATTCTTCCAAATATAGATGATGCTGATGACATCGAAAAAAATTAAAAAAATGTTGAAAATCAAGAAGTAGTAGATTTCATGTATTAGGATTGCCTGAAATAAATCCTCATTTTAATGTCTTAAGTATTAATGAAAATGACGATTTAGATAAAGATTTAGAAGATAACAATGTCAGATAATTAAACTGCAGGCAATAGTTTCAGCTGTAAGTTTAGCAGATATAATCAGGTCTCTTAGCAGAAAACATATTTAACACATGTTTTGCACAATACCAAAAACAAATGCTACTTCCGCGAATTTGTGGGGATGGTAGGCTTTCGGAAAGAGCCCACTTATTTATATACTTACTTTATACTCCAGCCCTTTTTCAATCTGTTAGCACTGATCTGCACAAATAAAAAATGAAATATAGGGGTAAGTTAGGTTTAGGGCGATGCGAGAGCGCAATAAAACTTTATCACTCACTTTAGAGCGAATTCGGCTCGCTTCGCTGTCTTAGCGTAATGTAGGCTTAAGTTCAGCTGTCAAATTATTATTTATTTATTTACGACAAAACGAGTGTCTTCCTCATTATTCAATAGATTTTACAATACAATTATTTTACAAATAATGGAATTATATGCTAAAAGCCTAGTTAAAGAACACAATTTTTTAAAAAGCATCACCGACCGATGGAGGTGTTTTATTTGCCAGTCCTGCCGGCTGTGCCCCTTTTCACGGCTAATTTTGTCAGTGACGCTATTAGAGCCTACAGCAAGATGAGGGGTGATAGTAGAGAACATAGTGATCTTAAGTAAGATTTAAAAATAATCGTTATTTACTATATTAATTAAGAAAATAAAATAAATTGAAAAAAGAAATAAAGGAGTTGTTAATAAGGTAAATGAGTTTGAACAAGATATAGATATGTTAGGAAGATAGGATAGAGAGATAGTAATATGAAATCACCCGGAGGGAAAATATTAAGGCTAAGAAGAAGTAGCCTGCTGGAGTAGGATGGCAACCAAAGATTAGGATCCCAATTTAAGCCTCGTAAGGCAAAAAGCAGAAATTGCTTCTGCACACTTTTAATACGATCCTGGCTATTGTTATACTGCGGAAGCCAGATGCAAGAGCAGTATCCAAACTCTTTAGACCATCGTTTAATGAATCCAACTACACCTTTTGCCTCATTAACGATGGTATCTATGTGAAGATTGAAACAGAGTTTAGAATCTAAAAGTACGCCTAGATCCTTAACTGTTAGTATACGTTGCAAGGTGATATTGTCGATTGAATAACTGACAAGATAAGGTGTAGTACGATTCAATGTCATAAAAATACACTATGAACAATTCAGATGCAATTAATTGGCCAAATACCAAAGTTGCATAGCGTTCAAATCGTCTTGAGAACGTAGGTGAGAATGATGGGATTGGTGTATGACAGAAAAAGTTTGACATCGTCCGCATACATGAGTACATGGGCATGCGATATTACAGAGGGGAGATCATTATAAAAAGAGTAAGGAATAAAGGTCCAAGATGACTACCTTGAGGAACACCAGAAGTAACGTGAACCCGTTTAGAGATAGTCAGCCTCAGCATTATGCTTTGGGTCCCACCTTTTAAATAAGAATAAGAAAAATCCAAAGTAAAAGAAACGGAGGGAAACCTATTCCGTCAAGTTTAAAAAGTAGATGTCATGGTGCACAGAGTAAGACGCCTTACCGAAGTCGGTGTAAATGACATCAGCTTGCATTTTCGAAAGGAAAGCATCATTTACTAAGGAAGTAAACTCAAGCAGATTGGTCGTAGTTGATCGATTCTTTACGAATCGATGTTGAACAGGGGAAACAAATGATTTGCAGAAATGCTGCAAATTCGAAGTGATTATTTTTTTCGAATAATTTATTTTGTATAACAGACTTTCCACCTTGCTTATGGAGAGGAATGATATAAGATTCTTTCCAAAGAGATAGAAAGACAGAAGATTCAACGGATAGATTAAAAAGATTTAGCAATGGATAACGTAGGGAAGAACTACATTCCTTGAGTAGACAATTAGGAATATTGTCCGGCCCAGGAGAGAAAGAAGAATTTAAAGAGTTTATAGCTAATAGGAGAGAGGAGAGTGAAATAATGGGAGGAGGTATTGAACTAGAGGAAGAATAGGTATAAGGGTAAGAATTATTATTAGGACAGACTGAAGAGAAAGTTGATTGAAAAAAATTAGCAAAGAGTTTAGCAGAATCAGAGTAATTGCTAGCTTTATCCTTCCCGAGAGAAAAAGAAGATGGAAAACTTGAAGATTTACGCTTCAAGTTTACAAAATTATAAAACTGTCTTGGATCATTGAGAATTAAGAAAAAAGAATTTCTACTTTGCTATGGAATATTTGGCCAAGTCTGTACACGAACTAGAGTTTTTAAACTTTTTAAAATATTTAGATTTTACATTGTGTAGATGTGATAATCTGGGAGTAAACCAGGGTGGTTTTGAGAAAGTAGTCGAAGGAATTGACTTGGGAGTACAGTTTAGGGTGATATAAAAAAAATTAATGGCAGTATTCATATCAACCGAGTCATATAAGGAAGACCAATCGGTTGCATAAATAAGCTAGTTCAGCAATGAATAATTTCCTTTGCGAAAGCAACGGCGAGGCTTATTGGCTGATGAGCACGAAATGAAAGGATTACAATTGAGCATTGCAATCTTTAAGGTATGATGATGGACATCCTCAGGAAGAGATAAGGAAGGGGACCAATGCACCTTAGAAATAAGGTAGTCGTTAACAAATACAAGGTCAAGTGTTCTATTCAAATGATTAGAAATTGAATTGATTTGAAACAACGAAAGATCAAGCATGCAATCTATAAAATCATGCTATGCTGAGGACACTAGATAATATGAATAATGACCAAGAGATGTTCGGCAAATTAAAATCACGTAACACCATAAATAGTTCAACACACGGGCACGTCTGTGCCGTTTGACTTTAGCTTTTTGAATGTTTTTATTCAATATATTCTTATGGCTAAGACCGCATAGCAGCGCTGCCGGTTACGCCAGCAGCGGAGCGGCTTCATACATACTATGTCTTATCAGCATAATCGGGAGGGAGAGAGTCTTATGTACATATTTGCATGTATGTATATATGTGCTACGAATGGTCAGCGTGGGACTGCTGACTTAGCGTAGCTCATAAGTGGGCGATCATATTACACGCTCACTTGAGTTGGTTTTGTTTATTTAATGCAATAAAGTGTTGCTGTTATATTTTTGCTATTTTGCTGTGTACCCTCGATATATGCACACACTACACGTGTGAAGAAATTTCTTCAATACAAGTAATATGTTTCATATAAACTTGCATATCAGAAGAAGAAGGGACATAAGAGCATGTTATATAGATATTTCGTGGAGGAAAAGACACCTTAACTGAGACAATCTCAGCGTCAGTAGGCGTACTAAAACAGAAAAGTTCTGACTGGAGAGTGGCTTTAACTACAATTCACACCCGAACACCTCGAGTCAGCCGATCATTTCTATACAAAATAAAGTTATTCGATAAAACCTCAAAATCAGATATGGTTAAGTTTAACCATATTTCTGAAAGTGCTACTATATCCGAATCGAAGGAAGCACTAGCCATGAAAAGATTTTCAGCTTTGAAATGTGACCTCTAACATTCTGATAATGAATAAAGATTTGGTCAGAAGATGATTTGGGCAGAAATGGTGGCCTGCAGTGAAGGGACTGGAAGGGTGAAAAGCTGGTTACGCTTTTTATACCCTGAACCCATTAAAAATGGGTATAAGGATATATTGTATTTGTGCAAAATCCAAATGTATGTATCAGGCAGAAGGAAGCATCTCCGACCCCATAAAGTATATATATTCTTGATCAGCACCAATAGCCGAGTCTGTCTAGCCTTGTCCGTCTGTCTGTCCGTCCGTCCGTATGTATGAGTTCAAGGATCTCAGAACCTATAAGAGCTAGAGACTTGAAATTTTAGATGTAGATGCTCCCAGTTCCCGCCCAGATCGAGTTTGTTTTTCCGATAGTTGATAACTTACTCCGTTTCCAAGCAATCGATAAAAATCGATATCGACATCCTGTTTTTTTAGCAAATTGGGTAAATAACAAGAGCTAGAGCCACCAAACATGATATGTTGCTTCTAGAATATTATAGATATTTCAAGTATCTTTCATTTCATACCTATCGCCACCTCCCCGCTACCACCGCAGAGCTATAAATCAAGTTAATAACCCAACTTTTATTGCCAACCAATTTAAGCCACAATTTAAATGCAATTGAATTTTTCAGAATACACAAATATTCTATGGTACAATAAGATATTGTGTAGAAAATTTCATAAAGATCGGTTAAGAAAAACCAAAGTTATATGCAACTGCGCAATTGAATGAGGCAGCAGCTTTAAGAATTTCTGTATACATGTACACACACACATTCATGCGCGACAGCTTCGCATTCTTATAGCATGGTAATTGCATCTTTTTTGTAATGTTATTTTAGTTCCTTTTTTATCATAAGTACTTAATTGTTGGTGTGGCTGCTGAGCCGAGGCATAGCAAGTGGTGCGGTCTGTCGAGAGTTCGAGCCCTACCGGGGAAAGTATTATTATTTTTTTTTTTTTTCGACAGTAAGTAATGCGGACAGTTGCAAATTCGAGCCCTGCCAAGGGAACCTAATTAATTTATTTGGTGTTGGAATAAGAGGCTTCAGGGTATCCCCTAGTCGGGAGCTCCCGACTAAAACTTGTTAGGCTTGAACTCGTGAACGATCATGTGTGGAGGCCAAAATTTGAGATCACAAATGATTGGGAACATATCATGTGAAACATTTATTTTGAATGATGATATTTCACGAGGGGTGGAGAAATTAGCAGAAAACGAGACACATAAACTTGCCTACGAGGGGCAACTACCGTTAAAGTAGGCGCTGATGGGGCTGCAGGTAATACAGGAGTTGGAGGAGCTAAAGAGGCACCATGATTGTTTTTAACAATCTGGGCAAGATTGCGCGGACATTTAACGGGGCTGAGGCAGTTTGGATAACTGGGATAACTACTACAGGGGTTGAAACAGGGGTAAAGACAACATTGGAGATACATCCAAGCTGCTAGGAAGGGAAAACAAATGGGTAGGTGTCTGAACAGACGTATAGGGCGATTGCAAAAGTTGAGGCTCCAACCGGCGATTGGTCGGAGACTCGAATTTGTATTTGCCAAGCAAATCAAAACTCGAGTCTAAATTACTCGAGAGCCGCTTCGCCACATTATTTAATTTTAAGAATTAATTTTTCGCAGAATCAATCTGGAGAGATCAATTTGTTTGTCGATGCATTCTGAGCACGACCAACGCAATCCGCCGCAGCCCTTCTTGGCAATTGCAGCGATCTTCTCGCAATCACGCCAGGTGAGACCTGCACATTTAGCATGCATCATATTCTCACACAGCCAGCAATTAACAAATTGCGGCTGTACAGAATCAATGTGCAGAATCAAAAATTTGCAAGAGCGCGATGCACAAACAGAAATATGCAGCGAACACACAGGGGAGCACCAAAGCAAAGGAATCAAAACAGGCACTGACGCCGTGTTTTATAAATGCAATAAATAACACACTTACGCTGCACAACAGATAACACTTTGCACAATGTATAAAAGCTTTTTAATTAAAGCACCAAAAGATGCAAAATTTAGAAACAAAAAGCAGGATTAAAGCTCCAAAATTTATGTAAATTTTGGACCAGAAGTAAAACACTTCAATCACTCTCAACTGAGAACTCTCTTATATCAATGCGATAAGTACTAAACCGTCAATCTTTTAAAGCCACCACAAGTTTTAATTTGTTTAATAATATAAACTAACATAATTTTTCCATTGCGCGCGCGGGTGGACTTTTAAAAGATAATTTTGTGTAAAAAGCAAACTCAGGTGGCTTAACTTAAATATTTAAATAATAATAAATCTGTCCTGCTGCCATCGTTGGAGAATGCTAAGGAATGTAGCTTCCAAAGTGAAACGTCCAGAAAAGCAGCTACTGTGCTAAAAATTGAAAGCCCAACTCTATTGGTTTGGTTGCGCTAATAAAGTCAACGCTTTCAATTCATGTGACATATGTAAAGTAAGTAATTGAGCATAAATAAAATTTGCATGCACTTACTAACTGCCTTATAGATTCCTACATATAATTTAGTATTTGCGTGAATTAGTGCTACTGAGCGAATGATAGTTAGTGTTAAAAATTAATTGTCACTTCAATTTAATTTCGCTTAGCTTTGTCGTTCCCTCCTTCCTTCCACCACTCGCAACTACTGTCAAAGAGTCAAAGGATAATTCCAAAAACAATTCTGTTCGCTAAAGCGGCTCCTTTATGCATCAATTGCATTCGATAGGGGCACATTGATACCAAATGTAAGGCAAACAAGTGCAGAATATGCAGTCGTTCTCATAATACACTGTTGCATAGATACTCTACCGTTTCTAACACTCGAGCCTTACCACCACCCTTGTCTCAGTACAGGATCAATCATCGACTTCACATGCTATGCATGCGAATGTGTCTGATAGTGTTATCCTAAGTAGCAAACGAAGTCGTTTGCATTTAAAATGAAAAGTGGCGAGTTCGTCTTGGCTAAAAGTTTTCTCGATTCTTGATCACAAATTAATTTCTTAACAGTCGAGTTAGCACAACGATTGCAGCTGCGTAGAGAAGAGGATCGAATCAGCTCACTTAGGATTACTCAATGAAATACTAGTAAAAAAAAAGATTCATACAGTGGAAATGTCGCGAGCCAATTGCAGTGTTCTCGTTAGATTTGTGGATTTTTAAGACCATTCCGGGTTACCAGCCTGACCATACGGTCAATGTCACTGGTTGGAAAATCCCTGAGAACCTGCAATTGGCTAATCCATATAATCCTAAACAACAGAAGATCGATATGCTCATCGGGGCCGACGCGTTCTTTGAGCTTTTGTCTTTCGGTCAGAATAAATTCTCCGATTCTGCAAAACACACTTGTTGGCTAGATTGTATCAGGGAGAGCCACTTTCTATATAATTTGGAAATGATGCCGTCGTGTCGATTTAAAGTAAAACGCTCAACTTTTTGAGGTCCTTCAGGTTAAACACCGTAACTTACGGCACGGCGCCTGCCCCGTTTTAGGCAATAAGGTGCATAACAAAACTAGGTGAGATCTGCGAGTCATTATACCATAAAGCTTCTGACGTTACAAGGCAAAACTTTTATGTCGATGATTTACTGACTGGTGCTGCATGCGTAAAGAACCTTCTGACAATTAAGTCTGCAGTGTCGCCAATAATCAAAAATGCAGGTTTCGAACTAACCAAATGGTTTTCGAATTCTCCTGAGTTTTCTGCAACAAAGGCAGCTAAACCGATAACGATCTCAGAGTCTGACACAACCAAAACCCTTGGCGTTTGTGGTTGCCGAATGTAGATGCCTTTCAATTCAAGACCCAAGAGCTCTGGGTTCAGAAGTGAGACTGGGATGAATCTGTCCCTTATATTTCGTATAGTTCGTAGCAACACCTGAAATCAACTCTGATTCAGTTGCAACGAATAAAGATACCATGATACGTGTTTACAGAGCAAGCTTCACCGATCGAGATACATGGTATATAAGTTAACAGAGGCCAACGACACCAGCTCCAGATGCTGATATAGCACTGAGGCGGATGTTCTTACGAGCTAACAGGGGTCGGCAAAATGCAACATAACACCAGCCGCAGATGCTGACATAGCTCTGGGCCGGATGTTCTTCCACAACGGCAGCGCACGAGGCGCAGGCTAAGCATTCTAGCGGCCGTTGTGAAAGCACACAATAGCTTAGGTATTTTTTATCAATCTTTAGTAAATTTAGTTTTTAATTCGACTTTCACTGCGGCACATCGGCCCAGCGACTTCGTGTATAATTTAACTCCCTCACTACGGCGTGTCGGCCTTGTGTTTTATAAATCATTATTAAAATAAAGTTCTATCAAAATAATCCGAGAGGACTTATTATTTAAAACCTAATTAGCGCCCAACGTTTTTTGGACCATTTTGTTCCATAATTATTTTGTTTGCTGTGGAGTGTAAAGAACTAACCTACCAGTGCAAACAATAAAAGCTGTGCCTGACCTACATCAACTTACGTCAGCGGCACAAGCACAATAAAACCATTTGATACACCGAAGCCGCTGGAGCTCTTCGGCCAGTGACTTGTAACCAAACCAGCGCGCAAGCGGGTTTGGGCCGCGACGTAAGCCAACACCACAGACTTCAGCGAGGGATAAAAAAAAAGCATTCGCGACTGCAGCGTGGGAATCAGTAGTTTTATACGTAGAACATACAACCTTTCTAGGATCAAATAAAATGTAAGTGGGCCATCATTTGGCACAAACTTTTTTCAATTTGCGTGATTTATTTAAAATGAAATCGTAAAAAATATAAGTAGAAATATTAAAATTGCAGTAATTGTGTTCCCAACTAACTTTGAGTAACACAGTTTTGCATCCATCAGCAATTTTCAATAAACTCTCCTCTGTCAGCATTCATTTTATTTACCGTTGTTGATTTGCCCTTGAAATTGTGTTGTTATTATTGTTGACAAGTATAGTCCATGAACAGCTCGTTTCACAGGTACAGAGACCGCTCTGCGAGGGGATCTGAGTCAGACGACTCCACCACCTTAGATAGGGAAGTCGTCCCGCAAAAAATCGCTGACAACAGGTGTAAAATAGGAATGGAGCCTGAGCAGCTTAGGGCCTTGGTGCAGGCCGCAGTGGCCTCCGCCTTAGAAGCACAGAGCGCAGTACTGAAGGAAAGAACGCTCAGAAACAAGAATTGGCAGGCAGAATATCTGCCAGTAGTATAGAAACTCCGCCGGTCCAGGCATTTGAGCCGATGGAAATCAAAAACGACGTCCAACGTAATGAACCATTGGGCGCCGTTAAATGCTTACCAGAATTTACGGGGGTGCCAGAGACGTACGCCTCCTGGAGACAAGCTGCGATAGCGGCTTATAAAATTTACAAGCCATACGACGGCAGCTCACGCCACTACCAGGCGGTCATTATTTTAAAGAGCAAAATTAGAGGGGCAGCTGACGGCGTTTTGGGTCAGTTTGGCACAGTAATGAATTTTGATGCCATAATAAACCGTCTCGATTTCACATATAGGGATAAGAGAGGCATCCACGTCATAGAACAAGAGATGAGCACCCTAAGACAGGGCTCATTAACAATTTTACAATACTATGACGAGGTTGAGAAAAAGCTAACTCTTCTCACCAATAAGGTCAACATGTCTTATGAACCAAGCATGGCACAAGGGCTCTGTACAAAGTTTAGAGATGATGCGTTGCGTGTTTTTGTCTCAGACCTAAAGCGTAGCCTGACGGATGTCCTGTTCGCGACAAAGCCTAAGGACTTACCGTCGTCCCTAGCGCTAGCGCAAGAGGTAGAGGCAAACCATGAGAGGTTCGCCCTTGCCGCTAGCTTCGCTAAAGGGCAAGAAGATAGGGAACGAAATGTGACCCCGAGGCCGCAGGTCCGTCAACAAGAAAAGGGTCAATAGCAGGGGGGTCCGCAACCCAGCGGTTCCAAAAATCCTCACTTCACTTAACAACAGAAACAGCAACAACGTCAATTTGAGCAACAGAGTGGCAGGTGGAACAAAGGTGGCGGGTCATAGGAACCAATGGACGTCGATCCATCTGTGTCTAAAATACTACAACCATCGCAAGCACCAGGCTACGTTAACTCTAGCGCTCCTCAAGCCTACAAAAGAACGGTCACTTTTGGGCGTTTAAGCGGGCAGAGGAGGCAGAGAGTCAATCACACAGCTCACGAGCCGGATCAAGATTCAGGTTCGTATGCTAGCTCTGCAGCAGCAGCAGAACAGCAAATTGCCGACGACAATGGTAGCGGTTATGACTCAGACACTCTCAATTTTGTAGGGGAAGCTCCCTGCTGCCCTACATCAGTAGAAGAGTAGCAGGGATCCAGATGAGGTATCTCATCGACACGGGCGCTTCCAAGAATTATATCAGACCACATAAAAATCTAAAAGGTGTGTGCCCAGTAAATTCTCCCTTCTTTACCCATTCTATACACGGCACCACGAAGATCACTCATAAGTGCCTTATATCTCTGTTCGGCAAAACTGCCACATTTTTCTTACTCCCAAACTCGTCCACATTTGATGGAATTGTGGGCCTCGACTTGCTCACACAAGCAGGAGTTTCGCTTTGTCTTTCTTCTGGCCAACTCAAATGTGGCGCAGAAACTGAACAAATCGAATTCCACAGGTGCGCGGATGTTAACTTTACCAATGTTGACTACGGCGACGCGCCCGATGCTGTAAAAGATGCATTCCTAAAGATGCTAAAAAGCAAACATAAGGCCTTCGCAGATCCGGAAGAAGCACTTCCCTATAACACATCAGTGGTGGCAACCATCAGGACCACTGATGAACAACCAGTTTATGTCCGACTGTACCCCTACCCCATGGGAGCAGCGGAATTCGTTTATAAAGAGATTCAAAGCCTTCTGAAGAACGGTATCATCATAAAATCTGTCTCCCCCTACAAAAACCCCATTTGGGTGGTGGACAAGAATGGGACGGACGAGTTTAGTAACAAGAATATGCGCCTTGTAATGGGTTTTCGCAAACTTAACGAGAAAACCATCGCAGACAGATACCCTATGCCTAACATTCCAATGATTTTGGGGAATCTTGGCAAAGCTAAATACTTTTCGACATTGGACCTAAAATCCGGCTATCACCAGATCAGGCTAGCAGAGCGTGACCGTGAAAAAACAGCCTTTGCAGTTAACGGGGGGAAGTACGAATTTTGTCGACTTGCCTTTGGGGTGAAGAATGCGGCCAGCATCTTCCAAAGAACTGTTGACGACGTACTGCGTGAGCAAATTGGCATTGAGGAAACGAATGCGCGAATATTTTATAAGCCAGACAAGGAGAATTTAGTTGCTGATGCGCTATCGCGACAACAGCTTAACACTCTTGACGAGCTGAATACTGATTCCTGCGCAGCCACAATCCACAGCGAGCTGTCCTTGACCTATACAATTGAGTCGACCGAAAAGCCACTTAATTGTTTCCAAAATCAAATTGTCATTGAAGAGAAACGCGTCCCCCGCAAACGCAACTTCATTCTTTGCGGGGACAAGAGGCGTCATCAAGTGGGCTTCACTGATCATACAGCCCTTTTAGATGAACTGCTTGACTTGATTAATCCAAATGCGGTCAATGCCCTCTATTGCAACCTTCACACACTAGCACAGGTGCAGGATGGCTTACTTCGCATGTTTCCAGGCACAAAGTTCTAGGATTGCAAAAACCGAGATGCAGATGTCTTCAACGTTGATGAGAGGAGAGAAATTTTCGTTGCCGAACATAATAGAGCGCACAGAGCAGCTCAAGAAAATGTTAAGCAAGTGTTATCAGAATACTATTTCCCTAAAACGGCGAAGTTAGCTAAAGAAATTGCGGAAAGTTGTAGAATCTGCTCAGCAGCCAAATACGATAGACACCCGAAAAGACAGGAGCTGGGAGAAACTCTGATCCCTGAGACTCCTGGGAATTTCTACACATTGATATTTTTTCCACGGACAACAAATTTTTTTTGACCTGTGTTGATTAGTTCTCTAAATTTGCAGTCGTACAACCAATTCAGTCGCGCACTATCGGGGATTTAAAAGCTCCACTACTGCAGCTCACGAATTAGATGAATTCTCAAACGATAAAGACCCTGTTGTTAAACAACTATGGAATCCATATTGTTAATGCGCCGCCGCTGCATAGCACCTCCAATGGCCAAGTCGAGCGATTCCATAGCACGCTAGCCGAGCTGGCACGTTGTCTCAAGCTGGAGAGAAACATCAGTGACTCAGTCGAAGTCATAATGCTAGCCACGATTGAGTATAAGAAGACAATACATTCGGTCATCAGCAAGAGACCTGTTGATGCCCTCCATGTGCCCTCAGGCGAGCCCGAAAGGGAAATATCAGCAAAGTTAAGAAGTGCACAAGATGCGCTCCGTGCTAGGTTGAACGACCAGCGACAGAATAGAGTCTTTGAAGTAGGCGAAAAAGTTCTAGTAAAAAGAAACCGCAGGCTTGGCAAAAAACTCACGCCATTATGTGAAGAACGTATCGTAGAGGCGGACCTTGGTACGACCGTTCTCGTTGGAGGGAGGGTGGTCCACAAGGACAACCTTAAGTAGGGCGAGAGCTGAAATAAAACATCGATTATATGCATCTTGAATTTAACTATAAGTTTAAACATTCACTAGGCTTCACTTTCAAGTTTTAATATTTACGCCACTAGGCATTTCCTTTAGGAAGACACGTTGTAATAGTTTGGTCCGTTTTGTCTGTCTTCCGCATGTTCGGGTTTCTGCTATTTCTATTTTTTTGCAAATGCGGCAGCGTGTGTGACTAATTACTCACACGCCAAGTATATTCCCATTGTTGAGGGCCAAGCTCTGGTCTGGGAGGAATTCAATTTCGTCAGGCACACAGCAAACATCTCTGAGTACGAGAAAATGGTAAGCGAAACAATTGAACTATGTGAAAAGTTTCCGCAGTCACATATGAGAAAGCTTCTAAGCGTAGATGCGTCCCACCTCAGAGATCTGTTAGAAGCTCTTGGCGTGCACCACAGGGTGGCAAGAAGTTTAGATTTCCTGGGCACAGCCCTCAAAGTAGTTGCGGGAACACCTGACGCCAGTGACTTCGAGAAGATCGAATTCACTGAGTTACAGTTGGTGAACTCTAACAAGGGGTGAAGAATGCGGCCAGCATCACAGGGTGGCAAGAAGTTTAGATTTCCTGGGCACAGCCCTCAAAGTAGTTGCGGGAACACCTGACGCCAGTGACTTCGAGAAGATCGAATTCACTGAGTTACAGTTGGTGAACTCTAACAACCGACAGGTAGCTATCATCACGAAAGTTCAGGAACAAATCAATCAACTCACTACAAGTGTCAACACATTACTAAAAGCTGCAAAAAAGAATCAGATAGATTCCGGGCATTTATACGAAACTCTTTTAGCTCGGAATAGAATGTTGCTGATGGAAATGCAGAATTTGATGCCCTTGCAAAAATTAATATCATAAGCCCAAATATATTAGATCACGCAGATTTGAAATCTGTTTGGGTCGATGAACCCACAGGTACTTCAATAGCTGACCTTATGTTCGTTGCGTCCGTGAAAGTATTACAATCTATCATTAAGTTCCCGAAAATCAAAATGGCTTGCAGAAAGGTGATGCTGTATCCAGTTGCACATGAGAATGCTGTGCTACAAATTGACGACAAGAGTGCGGAGATCAAGTGTTTGCCCTTAAGAATTGCACTTCCACGCCGTGAGGAACCTTTTGTCAACTTTCACCGACCAGCTCTTGTGCCAGAGGGCTGCATGCTGGTGGCTTGGCAAACTGTCAAATGCAGCCGAGTCACTTAGACCCGATCACATGGGTCGATGACGGAATTCTGATCATCAATAACCGGCCTGCTAAAGTTTGCTAACAGGGGTCAGCAAAATGCAACATAACACCAGCCGCAGATGCTGACATAGTTCTGGGCCGGATGTTCTTCCACGACGGCAGCGCACGAGGCGCAAACTAAGCATTCTAGCGGCTTTTGTGAAAGCACACAATAGCTTAGGTATTTTTGATCAATCTTTTGTAAATTTAGTTTTTAATTCGACTTTCACTGCGGCACATCGGCCCAGCGACTTCGTGTATAATTTAACTCACTCACTACGACGTGTCGGCCTAGTATTTTATAAATCATTATTAAAATAAAGATCTATCAAAATAAACCGCGAAGACTTATTATTTAAAACCTAATTTATATACGCAACTAAACTGCAGAAAGTTGTCGTATTTCGTTGTGGAGTAGCCCCCCGCAAGACGAAGACTCTTCCCAGATTTGAGCTGTGCGCGGCTTACCTTCTCGTAGATCTTTGTCATCGAGTCAGAAATATCATAAGATTACCGATTGAACGGGGGTTTCTTTATTCTGATTTTGAAGTAACGCCTCATTGGATTTCGTCACATCCTTCCTCTTTGGCAACATTTGTGTCAAATCGAGTGGTGAAACCAAGATATTGTTTCTAGATGAATTTGATGAATTACTTGCGGCGATGTGGTTCGAGAGAATCCTGGCTGATTAAGCAGCATCTGCTGATAGATGAGATGGGAACTCTAGAAGAACGCAAAACAGCTGTTGGACTAGCAGCTATCTTGGAAACTATCGATAGTTTCTCATCGTATGCCAGGCTTCTGAGAGTTGCTTATGTGTTCCGCTTAATTAAAAAATGTGAAAATCGAGAAGTACAATTTGGGAGTGTTCTATGGCACTCGAAAGGAAAGAAGCTTTCGAGAAAATAGTTGAACCCATCCAACGAATTGAATTTAAAGATGACATAGATAGAGTTCAAAATGTCACACGCGTAGGTCATAGCTTGCAGAGTCCTAATCCATTTATCTTGGTGCTCCTTTTCGCTATTGCGAGTAGGGGGATGACTCGTAAATGCCTTTCTTTTATATCATGCAAGGTTTCCTCTACTTAAAAAATCAAAACTCGCAACTCGCTAGAAATCGCTGAGTCTTCTTCATGAGCGACTTTGGCTTATCGACGCTCAACAGGTTTGTCGTCAGACAGAAGGATCATGTATCCGTTACGTTAAATGCAAACCTCATATGCTAACACAAATTATGGGAAATTTACCAGCAGATCGACTCCGAGCGCTCCACTCATTTTCTATCTGTGGCGTCGATTTTTCTGGCACAATTAGAACGACTTTTCGAATGCGTGGAAAACCTACGTATAAGGCGCACAGAGCACAGTTTGTTTGCTTCGCCTCCAAAGCTGTTCACTTAGAACTAGTATCTGACTTATCCTCTAATAAATGTAAATTAGCTTTTCAAAGGTTCGTCGGCCGTCGAGGAGTCCCACAGACCGTCTATTGCGACAACGCGACGAATTTCCAGGAGCAAGTCGGCATTTTCTGGAGTTTAAATCGCGGAAGAGGTGGATGCAAGTCGCAAAGTCCCTTAAAAAATCGGATGCGACAGACGATTCTTGTCGCAGTGGAAGCCGTCCTCAATTCCAGGGCTCTGGGAGCAAAAAGCGAGGACCCAAGCGATGGCGAGGCTCTACAGCCAGGCCACCTAACGGGGGAGGGGCATTGAGGGCTTTGCCAGCAGAGGGGACCCAGACCAGCAGGATCTTACCTGATTGAATCGATGGCGAGCTGTCTCGTTGCTCAAGCAACAGTTTTGGCACCGATGGTCAAAGGAGTCTGTGCTCGGACTCCAAGTGCGGAGCAAGTGGCACCTTCGCCTGCCAAACGTCGTCGTGGGAGAGCTGGTGGTCGTCGCTGAGTATACTCTGCCGCCCCTGCAGTGGCTGATCGGCAGAGTGACGGCAGTACATGCAGGAAAGGACGGCGTCGCTAGAGTGGCAGACATTAGGACGGCTAGTGACGTAAATTTTAAGAGACCGATCCACAAGTTGGCTTGGATACCCATGGAACGAAGCCCCCAAGCGCTTCATGGTGGCCGGTGTTGGCACAGGTCCGCGCATTGAATTAAAAAATTAATATGAAACATAAAGTCTAGTGTGTGTTGGGTTTAGGGCGCTTCGAGAGCGCAATAAAGCTTTATCAGTCGCTTTGGAGCGATTTGCCTTGCCTCGCCGCGTTAGCTTAATGTAGGCTTAAGTTTAGTTGTCGAATTATATTAATGCGATTCGCACTAAGCATGTCTTTTAAGGCCACCACACGCTTAAATGTTTTTTATCATATAAACTAATATAATTTTTCATAATCTTTGTCCGTAATATACAACAGTAGGCCAGAAAGTGATCCAAATTTTCCTAAAATACTATTATGTGCTCCACCAAGTAAAGCTGCTTTCGCAATCAGTAGCTCAATAGTGCATTCCAAGTTTTGCTTATCAATTTATAAATCTGGTTCCGATTTGAGGGTTTTTTAGTAGTGCTTTATAAATACTTTGCATTCGAGGTTAATAGACCTTAAACTAAATATTATAGAGTAAATATCTTTGCTAGGCTCCAAAAGGAGTTTCCCAGTTTGACTCCCGTTTAAAACAAACTTTTAAAAATACTTCCTCATTCGGCGGTAATTCTGTAATAGTTTTCTAGGATTAACGACAGTCATCACCAGTAGCTGACCGTTGGATTTACGAATCCAACTCTTATCATCCCTACAGTGCAATTATGCTTTATTGCTGATAGACCTTCTAATGAATTTTAAGCTCACAGAAATAATGCGTCAAAGGGAGGAATAAACGTTTGCTTCTTCTTTAAATAATATAACTTTAAATAACATGACAGTCGATGAAATAAGTCTTTTCCGATTTCGCATTTGTCAGCAATCGCATTAGCCCGATGATGCCATTTATTAATTAAGTACAAATGCGGCGATAGATAGATATAACACGATAAAGCACAGTTCCGACTTATCAATTTATTTCTAACGCTGATGATTTTATTAAAGCAATACATTTAACTGCGGCGTGTAGACCGAGAATCTAACAAACCGTTAGCAGATAAAGGTCGTCCGAAATACAAGGATTGTGTATGTCTCTTCTCCTATAACCACTGCCAAAAATATAGTTACGGTCAATATAGTGTATTATGTACATGCCTTCAAAAGAATACCCTATATTCAAATATAGTTTTCGGCACTTTGTTGCATATAATAACAACTATACATTAAACAAGTCCAGAGCCACTTTGTGTATTGGCTCCGGCTCGTATTACGCAGCGCGGTTTACTAGCCCTCGAGCTGACCGTTTATGTTAACGCTGAATATCCCACACTCCGTCTGAGCGCATTTCATGAGCAATATATATATGCTCACTAACACAGGCATATGCAAGCTAGAGACTTAGTTGTTAACCAATAACAGCATAAGTCTTTCATGTACCCATAGGTTAAGCATGAATCTTTAAAACGGAAATAAAGACATTCTTAATACAGCGTGCTTTGTTATTTGTTACATGGCGACCGTGAAGCTATATAAGTAGTTATAACCTGCCTGAAGTAGAGACGACGAGTGGGAACAGACTGGAACTTAAGCTGAAACTGGAAGACCGAAAAAACAAAATATATACTAAGTGAGTACAGGGCATGAGCTCTAGGGCAAACACTACGCCCAGACGCAGTGGCATTAAGTAGCGAACCAGACGTATAAAGTCTGAAATAGTAAGACTCCTATACGAATGCAAAAATCCCCTCTCATGGGACATGCGCAAGTGAGCTTTTGAATTTTTATTGATGTCACGTTCCAAATCCAAAATATCAATACAAACCTATTTGGAGAATTAGGTATTTTAAGAGTATATTAAAAACTGTAACAGATATGTATAACAAATTTGGTGTGTAGTATAGTATACACAGATTAAAAATATTTTTTTTTTTTGATAGCTAGTACATTGGATTTGGTATTTGCATACTTTTGTATGCAATATTTATGCCCTTCAAATTTCGTGAAGAGCGACCAACGAACATATTGTCACTCAGGAGGAAAAACATCCCTGCCGCTGCGTAAGGTGTGAAGTTGAACGTTTGTGTGTTGTGTGTATGCATCTAACTATGTTAACCTGCATATGCATTCTGAATTTTATTTTGATTTGAAGAATTCAAAGAACTTCGATAAAAACCAAAATATTGACTTAAGTAAAAAATATTGAAATTAATAGTTTTCCCTGCTTCTATTTATTTTTGCATCATAAGTAATAATAACAATTAAAGCAACCAAAATGTAAACAAATATTATCTGATTGTGCAGTTGCAAGATTAAGGCATGTGTACTCTGATGGTTTTGCCCACTTGGAAAATTGCAATGACAAATAAACACCTCAAGCTTTTGAACTTTCCATATAAAACAAATATTTTCCTACAAAAAATAAAAGGAATTATTTATTGTTTATTGTATAAATTTATTTTATTTATATTTGTTAATTATTTACATACGATTTGAAGTGTGCGCTATAATAAACTTCAATATATATAAATATATTATTAATTACTTAGTTAACGGTTTAGCCGGATTGAGGTCTGGATGTAGTGTATATTAATGATTTAATCTTCATATTCATGTATATGTTATATATATCATAGTATACCATAAATTCAAAATCCGGTATGGGCATCCTTTTAAATCTGAAAACATACTTTTTCATTACAAACTGAGAAGCCGTTTAAATAGAGTTATAGATGAGTATTAAAATAAATAACATATAATCTAATTTATAATTAATGACTGACTGTGAAGCTAACAAATGCTGAGTTTGGTTAAGATATCTTAATAAACAAAATTTTTTTTGTCCAAGAGCCTAACTTTCGACTGATCGTTCGTTCCTATGGCAGCTGTATGATACAGTCGTCTGATCCTACCGATTCTGACAAATATACTGCCTGCAACAGAAAGACGAGCGTTTTGAAAGTTTTAAGAAAATAGCTTAAGAACAGACAGACTAACTCGTTGATGCTGATTCTGAATATATATATACTTTATGGGCTTGGAGATATTCCCTCTATACGTAACATCTTTCATGAAAGTATATGAATATTTCATAAATAAATTTGTTAATATACTATATAAGAACCTGCATACAAACTATGAGTATCTAGCTCTTAATGTTTTTGATTATGCTACTACTCATACTATAAATAGAGTCGCCAATTTGACAAATAAGTAGCCTCAGAGCCTCGATAACCGAACGATCGCCGTTGCGGTTGCCAAAGGCATATATGAATGCATGTGCTGCGTGTGTCTCGCTCATTTTGGTTTCGAATTTTCATTCTAAGCCCAGGCAGGCCTCGTGGGAAAAAACTGACTTTTTGTTTACTAAAAAATAACATCAAAAACATGGCAAAATGTATATTTTTTATTATATTTTTGATGTCTGCGGTAGGGACCTTCATCGCTTAGTTGAAACAAGTAAGAGGTTTTAGTCAGGAGCTCCCGACTAGGGAATACCCTGAACCCTCTTATTCCACCACCAAATGCAGTTCACGCAATGGGCTCGTATGAAGACCGCACCACTTCTTATGCCTATACTCAACAGCCATTCCAATAATTAAGTATTATTGAAAAAAAAAAAAAACTAAATAAAATAGCAGCACAGAAAAGAATCACAATTGCAATGCTGTTGATAGAATTCGAGGTAGACGCCCACGAATGTGTGTGTGTACATGAATACAGAATTTGCACAAGCTGCCCCATCCAATTGCGCAGTAAAACATAACATTGGATTTTTCATAACCCATCCTAATAAAATGTTGTACAGTATATCTCATTGTACCACAGAATGATTGTGTATTCTGTGTCTTATTGTTTCTTATATTGGTGGCCAGCATAAAATGATTGATCAACTTGATTTATAGTTATGAGGTAGTAGCGGAAAGGTAGGGCAGCTATAAAATGAAAGATACGATACTTGATATACATATATGTACTCATCTGGTGACTCTAGCTCTTATTATTTACCAACAAAAAAAAAACAGGATATCGATTTTTATCGATTGCTTGGAAACGGAGTAAGTTATCGATTATCGGAAACAAACTCGACCTGCGCAGGTACTAGGAGCACCTACATCTAAAATTTCAGTCTCTAGCTCTTATTTGTTCTGAGATCCTTGCGTTCAAACATACAGACAGACAGACAGACGGACATGGCTAGATCGACTATGCTATTGGTGCTGATCAACAATATATATACTATATAGGGTCGGAGATGCTTTCTTCTGCCTGTTACATAAATTTGGATTTAATGCAGAGATTTTAATATGAAGATTATATTAGATGTTCTTATCCCACATACAATCAAATGCGTATGTTCAGTTGCCGACTACAACGCATCGCGAGCAGACATCCGTTCGTAATCGTGCTTTTATCAGTTCTTTTCCTCTCTTTGTTTTGATTTTCTTTTTTGTGCCCACACTACGCAACGAACCGTTTGTTTCTCACGTGTCGACCAGGAAGGTTCCATGGGTGCCCGCCATGGTGAAAAACGTCGCAAACCCTTAATATATTATTGTTGCCGCCAAAGACAGCGAAAAACCCATATCAGAATACTCTTGTTTCGCTGTGCATAAAAGCTCATAACCAAGATTATCGCTCCCATCTCAAATCTAAAAGATTGCAACTTGCCAGGCATATTTAAAATAGAGAGCCAGTTCCCCCAAGCCTTAAATTTAGTTAAGGGGACAATCTGCGCACCCTACCTCATTAATATTCCCGAATCGCAAATAGTGAATGAGCTCAGCTCTTAGAAGGTAATCTGAGTCTTTACAATTTACCTTCCAAAACTTATATCTGCTGGCACAGTATAAAGGTTGCTGACAATTGTCTCTCGTCTCACGACTCGCTTAAACGGAAAAAATTGTCTTAATGCCCGTCTCAGCTTTATTATTCCCTTCTCTCCCTCTCAAACTGCTTCCGTTTTACCAATCCATCAAATTACTCTACAGAAAAACTCAATTATCTCACAAGCAATTACCCATATATTGACACATTAACACAACTCAATAAATCTACAACAAAACTATAAATCTACTTATCTTTCTGAACTGGACCTTGAATCGTGCGCCCTTACTCTCGTTTCTTTTTGCTAATATCTTTTTTCCCATTGCACGCAATTTTGTAATTTTTTTGCAATCCCGTTATGTGTGTTCTCCGTCAAGAAAATACAGCTCGATAGAAGAACCGTTAAATATTTTTTTATATTTTGTTTTATTTTCGACAAAAAAGGTTTCAATTATTGTGCGAGGTGAGCGCCCCCAAATGCAAATTGAGTTGTCCTTCTTATTTTGGCAGTCACGGTAACTAAATTTTGCGTGCAGTTTAAACTATAAAATTTCTTTAACGCTTAATATGGGGAGAGAAACTGTTTTGTCTTTGGAAGAAAAATCAAAGATTGAAGCATACAGCATGGAACTAAGAATCTAACGGGGGCCACTAATCTGATGACGCGCAGTGTATCACTTAAATTGACTATATATGACAACTAAAGTTATACAATAGAATTTATAAGGTAACATACAAAATTACGACGAATTAACAATCTTAATCAATAGCAAAAACTAATATAAGTATATGTTTTCAAGAAAACCAAGAAAACCTTGCAAAAATTAAAGCAGAATTTGCCGCAGTCAATAGTTTGGTAACTTTACCAACTAACCGTATAATTTCAATGCTAAGCAAGGAATTGGCATTTTTGTCAAAAAAAAACAGCTTTATATTTGGTGACTCTAAATCTTATTATTTACCAAAATTGCTTACAAATAGGATTTCGATATCGATTACTTGGAAACAGGGCAAGTTATTGGATATCTGAAACAAATTCGATCTGCGCGGGCACTAAGAGGACCTAGAGATAAGCTTTCAAGTCACTTGCTCTTATAGGTTATAATATCCTTGCGATCATACATACGGACAGACGGACGGACACGGCTAGATCGACTCGGCTGTTGATGATGATCAAGAATATACATATATATACTTTATTGGGTCGAAGATGCTCCCTTCTACCTGTTACATACATTTGCACAAAAACATTATACGCATTTTATCCAGTTTTATGGGTTCAGGGAATAAAAAAGTACTTTGGTGAAATAATAATCTGGGGAATCTACGGGAAAAAAAACAGCAGCTCTAGCAAGCCTACTATATAAGCATAAAATGACCGACGCTAACCTCATTGCCTACAAAAGATTGAATGCTCTCTTCAAGCGTGCAGTTAAAGAAGCCAAGAGGGAGTGCCTTGGTACTTTCACATCTAACATAGCCCCTCAGTATACAACAAAACACATTTGTTCTGATATAAAATCACTTGTGGGAATCCCAGCCACGCGGCTTAAGTAGTCGAACAACAGTTTAATAACCTTACCTTTCAATAGTACCAGCGATTTACCATAAACTGGACAGAGTACTCCACAAACAGTAACTTTGATAACGAATATACTCGACAAATGAAATGATCTCTTGAATATATATACATTCTCCCAGTATCCTTAGCTTGCCAGCTAGGGATCAATTCGTAACTGCGCTATAAAAAGCCAAGGGTAAGACCCGGTCATGAAATGAACCTAAATAAACAAAATTGCTTTGAAATATAAAAAATAAAGATAATAACGTTCGAGGATAATGCCAGAATCTTCAGTAAAATAAAAGTTATTGTTAAGCTTAATATAATTCTTAATAATAAAAAAACCGAGGTGTACATACACTGGTTAATTCTTTTATAAATTTGTCATAGAATGCGTCCTGGCTTCGGAGTATATTTCGATAAGAGAATGACTTTTAAGAACCATTGTTTATATTTAAGAGAGAGCCTCAAAACTGAATATTATTTAATACCTTACCGCCAAACACTCACTAATTAACATTAATATTTTAATGAATGTCACAAGGGTCACAAAATATAATATGCATTGGCAATATTTGATTGGTGTGCTAAGTCACACATTTAGATGCCGAAATATTAATGCATCCCTAACATCCCTTATAAGGTGCATTCTAGCGGAAGCGGATCTACCGTCTATCGATGACAGAAACGACAGGAACAGTATACTAAAGCTATTCTGCTCTCCAAACCAAGTACTTCAAGCCGATATACGACAAGCCGTCAACAAAAGAAAAAAATTCAAGTACCTCTCCACACTACAATGATCATCGCCCTCTCCAGACAAGTCAACATTATACCACGTCCGGTTAGAAAGCCCACATCACCACTGTGGCTTCTACGCACATCTTCCACAAACAGCGCGCTACACCAATTTCCAAACAAACACTACCAATGGCGAATCTTTCCGTAAGATATTTTCCTATTCCTATTTATTAATAGTCAGCCAAACGAATTTATAAAAACCGAACTTAGTTATTCACTGCGCCCACAAAAACAAACAATATCCCTGTTTTGCGGGTGTCGATCAAAAATACAACATTATAACAGCCGGATGCATCCGAGAGTATTGCATGATATTCACGGCGGAAGCAGTTGCCATTATACACCGACAGTCTGTCTACTGTCCATGCCATAAGCATTTTTCTAACTCCAACCCAATAATTGACCAGATTGGAGACTGACTTTTTTGGTATCATAGGAAACGAGCTAGTCAATACTGTAGCTACATCAATGCCAAAGTATTCCACCTTCACGATTCCACTCACTGAAAAGGATATGCAAAATGTTATTTAACACAATTTACAATGTCAGATAATCGGGAGCTGACAACTCTTTCCAATCGAAATGTTCACTCTTCGTTCGCCTCCGCATCGGGCATAGCAGCGTCACTCACGCTCACCTGCTGAGGTATCAAAAACCCGCATTCTAAGTGCCTTCCGAAAACTGAAAAGATAAGTAGAACCACTTCCCTAACTCATTACTATCGACCGACTTATCCGTAATCCCGCCATCTAACATAGATAGGATTTCCAATTTTATAAAATAATGCACCTTAACGAGTCAAATTTAAAAGTAATTATTTGAAGTAGAGTTGAAAGCCTGGACGCTAGCGCTCTTCTGTTGTAATTAACTATAGTACTATTTATAATCCTAATAATAATAAACAAGCGTATGCTGCTAGAATAAGGTTTAACAAGCTGGTGATGATGATGTACATTAATCGATTTCTGAAAATATGCCGATCAGATGAAGAACAGCTTTGTCTCAAATAGTTATATTTCCGCGCGTTTATTAAGTCAATCAACACGAAAATTATGAAATATAGATTAAAAAAAAACACTACATACCAAATGTTTCCAAAGGCAAGCGATATAAACGGTTACCGCTTTAGCTTCCTCCATGAAGAACATCAAAGCAAACATTGCAAACTCTTACAGGTTTATTTATACCAAATTTAAGAATCGGTACATCATTGTTGGAGCACTTAGAACACAAAACTCGCCCACAATGTCGACTGAAGTAGAAATAAAATAATAAATAAAATATATTTATGTATATATATATGTATATATACTAGCAGTTAAACCCGACCTTGCCAATAGCAAGGTCTGGGCTACAAAATTTTAAATATTACTTTTTTACACAGTTTCCGCCTGTAAAAATTAAATTTTACCCGTACAATCTTACACTTCACTTATATTTGAAACATTTTTTAAATCAATCGAATAGAAAACTGTAAGGTGAAATCAACGGTTTCCTATGTTAGGCTTGTGGTGAGAATCTTGAAGCCAAAAAGTAACTGTTCGTTCATTAAACATTTGAACACTTTCCATAAAATTCCGGTGAATATTGCGAAAAATATTTTAAATAAATTCTAGCAAAGGTCTCTGAAAGTAAGTTTAAAACCAATTCGATTCATTTCAATACCCGAAGCACTAATTCATTTAATTTTATGTATTTGTTTGGAAAAAAGTTTGAAGCTGATCGGACAGAACTTAACACTTCATCCCTATAATGTTTCATCCTGATTTTGCAAAAAGTGTCAAATATTTTCAAGCTGATCGAATGAAAAAAAAAAACGTTCATACATTTTTTCCTTATCCGTATATTTAGATAGAATTTCCAAATTTGTTGCATCAAGTTCTCAGTAATTTCTTTTGTATATTTGGAAATAAGTTTGTGCCTAATAAAAAAACTTAAAGCTTTGACTTAATAATCTTTGACCCGCACGCCTCATATGGGTTTTTTTTTAATGATATTTGCGAATGAGCTTTCACTCGAAACTTCGCCGATTCCACATTTGAACCTCGTTTATAGTCTAAGTAGGGTTGTTTTGCAAAAAGTGTGTAGCACGTATAAGATAAATTTTCACAAAGAACATTGAAATCTTTTTGTAAAATAATTCTTTTCTGCCAATTTACCAATAATAAAGGCAAGAATTTCTAAAACCGCTGACACACATTCGTTATCTTCTTATGGCTAGATTTGAAAATAATTTTGAAGCAAATTTAAGTGGAGTGGTTTTGCGAAAAGTATGAAACACGGTTCAGCTTAAGATATAAAGAAAACCTTTAATCAGACCAGTAAGCTGCTGAGTAAGGATGTAAAATTACATCCGAACCGTTCGACCGGTGTCACCGCTGATACTGTGGATCTAATTTACTTGAAAATAGGTACACAGACGGACAAGGCTATATCGACTTCTCATGGGGTCGACGATATCTCCTCCAATACACTTCACATCTGAAAATACCCTCTTTACCCATTTAAAACACTACTTTGAGTTTGTGCAAGTGTGTGTATCGGGCAGACGGAGGCATATCCAACCACACAAACTATATATTTTTTCGATTAGGACGACGAGCTGGGTCGATTTAGATACGTCGCATCGATTTCAAAGTGCCCGTTCAGTTTGAGTTTGTATCCGATCTTCCATAACTTAGCCGTTTCCAAGCAATCGAAAAATGAAACTATCGGAACTCTGGCTTTTGGAGCACATTTTATAGGTTTTGAAAGTCGCCTAGTTATCAAATTTGGATTGTAGCTTCTATAAGTCAATATCATTTATATATCATATATAATTTTTTTTTTGGTACCGCAGTGCATAATATATCTATAGGTTCCCGCATAATCATTTTGGAATTCCTATTACATTTTTAAACAAACATTTCATATTGACTGAGGGGTAAGGGGGTTTTTAGAAAACTCCAGTAAAGCGTTCTTACTTGTTCTTATCTATAATATAATAATAAACGGCAACCATAATATCAATTGCATACAAAATTATCAATTCTTTAGCTCTTAGAGACTCGTTGTCGACACGTTTCCAAACAGACTGACGAACACGACTAGATAAATATGAGTCCTGTCCATTACATACCTCAGTTTATAAATTTTAATGACTATACTATCAAAATGTTAAGATATAGTTAAAATCAATTCAATGCAAGAGTTTTGTACTACTTACCAGTGATGCCTTCTTATAGTAAGTGAAAACTTTGAGCTACACTCTTGGCACAACTCTGATTCTGCCCACGGCGACTCCTGTGGCAATTGGTCCAACAATTTGTTAAGCAGTTGATCTGTAGCTAATTTGTAATTGAAAATACTAATCCCTTCTCGGTTTTGGGCGCCAAGACAAGCACCTGCTTTTACAAGAACTTTGCAAAGTGGTGCCTGTCCTCGCATGTATGAGAGAAGTAGTGGTGTGTTGCCGTCCATGTCTGGCATATTAATGGGATACTTTGGCATACATTCAAGAAACAGTTCACAAATAGCTGCACCAGAATTATCTTCTCCAACTCTACATAATTCGTGCAGGGGATTCCGGCCCTTCGCATTGGTTGCCTCCGCGTTTACCCGTGATTCTGTAAGCAACTCTCTAACTATCGACAGCTGACCCCCGTGCACCCCAAGGTGTAACGCGTTGTTTCCTTCGGCATCCTTTGCATCAAAATCGGCATTGTTTTGAATCAAGGCTGAAACTGCAGGGAGGTTTCCGCGTTCAATTGCTACATGAAGTGGCATTTTTTGGATAGCATCTCGTTCGTTTATTCGAGCGCCTGCTAATATTAAGTTTCGTATAATCATTTCATTTTTCGATGCAGCGGCTAGATGAAGTGGAGTTGATTGATAGGCGTCATGTACACGCGAATTGACATCTACTTGTATAGCCAATAAGAAAAGTACACTTTCAAGGTCATCTTTTAATATTGCTACATGGAGAAAATTACGCCCACGCTGATCCATTATTTCAGCTGCATTTGGAAGTCTTTCAAGTATGCGCTGTGCTGCTTTGTGATTACGGCTGGCCAGAGCAGTAGCAAAGGGTGTGAGTCCAGATTTATCCCGCAATTTCAAGTCTATGCCAGGGTGGCAGAGAAGAATTTTTATAATATCTTCATGTTGGTTTTCAATAGCTATGTGTGCTGGCGTTTTGTTTTCAACATCCAAAGCGTTCACATTGGCACCGTGATCAATCAGTGCTTGGACAACCTTTGTTAGACCCCATTGGCAACAGAGATGTAAGGGAGAGGCTTTGTCTCGTGCTTCATCACCGCATTCATGATTCGGACAAAGTTGCCGCGGCGAGTCCAAATCGCACTGGTTACGAACGAGAAAAATTGCAGTGGATTCTTTGTTTTCATCAATTGCTCGGTGCAACAGAGTCTGCTGGCAGCCCTCAGGACCTTCGCTCCAACAATCAGTATCAACGCCATGACGTACAAGAATTTGAGCTACATCCTCATATCCTAATTCCAAAGCTGTCCATAATGGCGAATCTCTTCTACTATCTAAATTACTAAGATCCACGCCTTTTATGCATAACGCGTCTACAACTTTGGGTAAATGAGAGTCTATAGCCAGCTGCAAGACAGACTTTTGTTCACCTACAAATAAACAAAAAACAAAAACATAAGAAATATATATATAAGTATCTTAATCGATGACCTAGGCCCGCAAAATGCTGTGCCACCTGGTACATTTAACTAGTGTACTAATCAGGATTTGTAATATAATATTTTTAAGACAGTTCAAAGTACAAAATCATTTAGCCTAAAATTGTTTGTGTATTTTTTACCTGTTATCGCGTTGACTTCGGCGCCTTCGTCTAATAAAAATACTGCTTTCTCGCTGTCACCGTTTATTATAAATTGATGCAACAAAGTCAAGTCCTGGGCATTTCTCGCATTTACATCTGCACCGCCTTCGATTAGTATTGATGCCAATTTAATTCGATTTAGGGCTAAGCATAAGCTTAGCGGTGAGTCACCATTATCATCCTTACAGTTGAAATCTATTTGCTTAGAGTTATCCTTGCAAAAATTGACAAACAATCTTATTACTTCCCGAGCGTTAGCTTCCACTGCTAAATGCAACGGTGATTTCATTTTGGATGTACTTGTTTGTATATTAGGCGATGCGCCTGCATTAAGAAGCTTAGCCAAGAGTTTTGGCATGTTCTTCTGTGCAGCAATGTGAATGGCAGACATTCCACCGTAATTTAGATGATTGAGATTGGCAAAATCAGCCAAAAATATTGCGGCATCTTCGAAATGTCTTCCAGCTTGAGATAGAACTTGCAACAGACTGTCATTTGTCTCAGATTTTAACGGATTCGGGTTTGCTCCCATCTTAAGAAGTTTTGTAGCAAGATTAAAGCTCTCGTTATTAAATAGGGTTAAACTCAATTCAAGAGGACACTTTTCATCATTATTGCGTAAATTAATGTCAATACCGGGTACATCAAGCAATAAGTCCACCATAGACATATTTTGAAATGTAATCGCATTATGCAGCGGGGTGTGACCTTGATAGTTCTGAATATTAACGTTAGCCTTACACCGTAAAATTTTCATCCCGATATCAATCATATGAGTAAAATTTTCCTGATTATCCTGGTTTTCTCCATACGTGCATACGATATGGAGGGCGGTATCGGATGACGGTCTTAAATAATCAAGCAACTGAATTAGTTCTAATATTCGGTTAGAAGGTAGTGCAAATTACCTGGATACAAGATCTACAAGGCAGTTATGGTTTAAAAGAAAATCTGCTGCAAAATGATCAGCTTTCCTCACAGCATCTATAAGAAGCGTATTTCCCTGTTCAAGGTAAATATTTTGAGACGTTTTATTATTCCAAATATATTACTTACTTTAGCATCGTAGGCATTAACGTTCGCAGATGCATTATTCACAAGAGTTTGGGCAATTTGATAACTTTTTGCAGACAAAGCCATCTGAAGTGGCAGTTGTCCATGTTGAGACAAACTATTTACCAGTTCGGGTAACTGAAAAAATGAAAAAAAACATAACATTTTTTTTTATATATTTATAACTTCTCATGTGTATAAATTATGTTAATTTGCACGATAATTTCGTTGCTATGATTTCATAGTCCGTTTATGTGTAGGATCCGTTTACCAAACATTGATCATTCTTGTTTAACTTCAAAATTTTTAATAAACTTTAAACGGAAAGTGAAGATATCTTCAGCACGTCGAAGACTTAATAGCCGTGTAGACATATCCTTTTGTAGGTATGTGGGAATACTGAAGCTCGTAAATGCAGAGTTTAAAGAATATATCTTGATAAACAGGATATCTACCATATAACAACCTACTTTTCGATCGATCTTTCATATATATGATATATGTAATAGTGACCCGATTTTGAAGAGTTTGCAGGTTATGAGGGTCATAGTGGAAGTAAAAAATCTCGACTTAGGTCATAAAAAAAGGTTTCCATACCAGAACTTACGAACATAGTAAACCTTAAATTTTGCAGGCTTACATAGTAGCACTAACCGTACAATGTGTAGACATACCAAATGGCACTTTTAATCGAAACAAGAAAAATCGAAACGAGGCGACCCCAATGCGACCTGAGACCTGGGCTTGCAGCCGCAAAAGGCACAAATGTATAAAAAGGCAATGAAAATGGTATGGAGCCAGACGCATGCTATACATTCTGATCGTTAATTGCCTGTCATAAAACCCATTAACCTAAAATTATAATAATGCCAATAAAAGATTACTTGCATTTGTTCCATATCAAAGTGCAAACGATCGACAACTGCGATCCACCTGTTTCATTCAAGCACACCGCAGGCATGCCAAAAAAACAAAGACCGTGACAGTCGCCCAAATTTATGCACCCATTGATAAAAATATCTCTGCCTCACGACAAACCCTTGACCAGCTCATTCACACACCTTTGTGAGTGTGTATGTAGAGCTCGAAATTCACAAATGCCAAAAACTTCAAATTTGGTCAAATTTGCATCGGGCAGGCAGGCAGGCAACCAACACGCACACAAACGCATTAATGCTTCCATTCATATAGAAAAGTGTGTTAGTGTGCGTGGTTGGCCGATCCAAAAAGTTATCATGCACACATGCCAGCGATCAGGTACCCTTACCCCTACGACAAGCATGGAAAATAGCAATGTTGCACTAAACAGGCCAAACCCTTTAATGATTTCACACAACTGCTTACTTAAAAGAGTGTGCGTCAATTTTTGGTCTTTTCTTAAATTCTTCGACAAGCCGTCGATGAATTACCCTAGCAGAAATACGACTTAGATATTTTTGTATTTTAAGCAAAATAGGTCCCTACAGTAAACAGAAAATAAATATAAATATTTTGTTTAAGTCAATTAATTGTATATTAAATAAAATTTGATCAAATTCTTCTCATCATGCCTTACTGGACGAAGAAATACATGATAGAGCATTTAAATGTGAGTGCCTATTGCTACCGCAGGCACAAAAGGCACACAATTGAAGAAATAACTTCTGTCTTGCGACAAACGCTGCGATCTACTTGTGCGCACATCTCGGGGTTTTGTGGGAAGCTATGCAGGGAGAAAGAGATGGATGCAAGTGCGCGATGCAATGAGTGAGGGCGAGGCACATGCATACACATATATGTTTTTGGGTTGTAAGGATTTAAAAATGGCATGCATACATACATATATTAAGAAAACGCATCAGCCGCGATGTTGTGCGCTGAGCGAGATGCGGCGTCATACTGAACGTTCGGCTTTTTAGGCCGGCGTTCGGCTGCCACTCTCAGCAGTCTTACTCTGTCTGGGCACACTAAAATGGTCGCAGGTACCATTGGAGTCGCCTCGTTTCGATTTTTCTCGTTTTGATTAAAAGTGCCATTTGGTATGTCTATACGTTGTATGGTTAGTGATAGTAGCCTCTGTCGACTGAACACATTTCTTACACAATTCTGAAAATTTAACATTTTTGCAAAATTTTTATCACATTTGTGAAATATGTGTTAATTCGCCTCGAACATTTCGTGTTTTTTTCCATAATTAATCAAGATTTCTATCGATGTTGTGAAAAATGTGAAACTATCATAGCCATAAACAGCTGATATATCAACGAACGCAAGCGGCAGCATTAAATAAGAAATTCAAGATTATACTAATCCCACGGTTTCCCATTTAAACATGGCATAATGTCGGAAAGATTATGTAAAATGGAGCTCTTACTTCGAGGTCGCATTATTTGAATTTTGGAAGAACAACTTTGCGGCGCTTATGTAGATTAAAGCAACTTGATCAGCTGTTTATTTGAAGAAGTGGTACCTCCTTTCCCACACATATCATACCGACAACCAGCGGGACACCAATAAGTGAAATTTGTAAATGTGACAATTCTTAAGCCAGTGGACAGAGGCTCTAATACACATTTTCTCAGCACCATTGTAACCTTTAAATCTATTTTCAATGGATTCAGGGTACTAAACGCGTTGCCAATGGGTTCAGGGTGTATTAAAAATACTACATTCTCAATATGACTGTTATCGATTCCCGATAGCTACCTAGAATCGATAAATATATATAGTAGTAAATAAACAAAAACCGTAAATTGTAAATATTACTCCTCTCAAAGTCGACAGAAATAGCAGTAATTTATAAATGAAAATAAAAAACAAATTCATATCATTGCTTTCAGTTCAGAAAAAATTTTGTAACAGAAAGGCACTGGATAGTTTGTTAAAATTGTGTGTTAAATGTATAATACGGCTATGGGGAATTTAGGACTGGGTATCTGCTAGTCATGATTTTATTAAATTTGTTTGCGAGACGTAGAGATATATACAGACACATAATTAAACGAATATTCCTTTATTGACTAATATTTATTATTTGCTTAAATATAAATGTAAGTGAAAACAGTGCGCTGTCTCTTTTCTTTTTTGTGCAGCCCTAAAAACTGTGAGGCTATGACGTCAAAATTGTAATACGCATCTGAATTAGAGCATTACTTTACTTTGCCACCTTGTATTCTACATTAAACTTGATTCGTCAGTCTTAATTTTTTGTCCGACAGAAAAAACGTGAATTTTTTTGGTATTTGTGCGTTTTCTATTTATAATAACGCTTGAAACTAAAAGGTTCATCTTCTGATAATGAGGGATGGATATTGAACCCATTTCGGAGGAATGATTTTAATTCCACAAGCTTATAGATATCTATTAAATGTATTTATATTCATAAATGTATACATACGAACAACACTAGCATATATGTATACATACAGTTCGCAGCATTAGAACTTTCTCCAATACCGGCAAATTGGTATATTTATTGTTAAGCATTTATTGTTCGCATTTCTATACACGTGTGTATGAATGAATGAACATACATACATTTTGTAAGACTGTATCGCAAGGAAAAATAATAGTCAAGTTATGATGTGTACACTTGTTACAAACATTGTATTGACATCATAAAATTCACATCTGGAAATGATGGGTTCGAATGTACAGAGCCTTGGTTTTGGTTACCTGCTCCGGGTCGTTTTTTTGCTTGCTGCTTCTATAGGTCTAGGTTGGTATTTTTTGGTATTATTAAGTGACATGTATATTAAAACATATATGTACATATGCTTGTGTATATACAAAAGGTAAAACCATTCTTTTATTTATACATATGTTCTTATGTTCAACACCAAATCAACACTTTAGCGATGTTCTTGAAAGAATCGTATACTATTCGTAACTGGTATATAAAAAACCTGAACAAACCAAACCTGTCATGACCTCTTAATATTAGCACAACTATAATTTTGTATTTGGAAGTTGTCCTTATAGTTGGCAAATTCACCGAAAATAAGTTATTTAAAGATGTTTCGTTTACTCAAAACATATGCAAAGCTACATACAGTTTGTCAAGTAATTATTTGCAAAGTGAAAAACAGCACACAAATTCATTTTTAAACTTATATTTTACCGGTTTAAACTTTTTCTTCTAAAAAAAAAATTGTAAAATATAAGTTTAAAAATGAATTTGTTTTGTGTTTTTTATTTTGCAAACAATTACTTGACAAACTGTATGTTAATTACCTATTAAAACTGCACATATGTAATATACAAAAGTATTGCTATCTACATAAGATATAGAAGCCCAGCGATAACAATTCGAACTAAGTTTTAAATAGTTACATATATGTTATTTGTATATTCATAAAATGAAACCCGTTAAGACAATGTTTTGAGCACCTTTTTTTTTTTGTTGCAGACATAAGAAGCCTTTATATTCATACGTACATAATTCATATACATACACATATGTATATAAACTGTTTTTAAGCCATGTTTGCATTGGTCCGTCTGTCTGCTGAAGGGAGTATATAAGTCGGAACCGGCCGAATAGGACCTCTTACTATAAGCTGTCAAAGATACAATTGATCGAAAATCGGGGTTTTTATACACTGAACCCATTAAAAATGGGTATAAGGGTATATTTGTGCAAAATCCAAATGTATGTAACAGGTAGAAGGAAGCATATCCGACCCCATTAAGTATATATATTCTTGATCAGCATCAATAGCTTGTCGATCTAGCCATGTACGCAAGGATCTCAGAACCTATAACAGCTAGAAACTTGAAATTTCAGATGTAGGTGCTCCTAGTTCCGTTTCCAAGCAATCGATAAAAATCGATATTGATATCCTGTTTTTTAGGCATTTTTGGTAAATAATGAGAGCTAGAGTCACCAAACTTGACATATTTGATGTTGGAAGAAGAGGGTTCATAGTTTTCCCTAGTCGGGAGCTCCCGATTAGAACCTCTTACTTGTTTTTGAAAAAATTATTGGCTTGTCAATATATCTTTTCCAATCTCGGCAGTTATTAGTTTAATTATGCTTCTCATGCATGTATATAGGCAAAATCTTCCAGTGATCGAATGTTAGGTTGTTTTTGAATATAATAAATTAAGCAATATATAAACCAAATATTATTGAGCGCAAAAAATCGGTCGAAAAATTAGTTTTTTTTTTTTGACAATTTATTCTAATTTCCAAGATATTTTCACCATATGTTTCAAACAAGCCTTGGGCGTGCTAAATGACAAATGTTTTTTGTTTTAAAATGGTTGCATTGTATAAGTAATGTTTGCGCATTAGATTACTTTTTTTTACATTTATAAATGTGCATAAGCAGGGGCAGTTTTGAAATTGTAATTGAGCATTTTTGTTTCCCCAAGGCATAAAAGTTGTAAGAAATTACGAAATTAAAAATTTGAGACAATTTATATCAACCTACAAATAATAATAACAAATTAAACATTAATTCGGTTTCAGGGAAGTGTACAGACCGATCCGTCTTACAATGCTACAGATGTTCAGTAACTGTAGAGAAGTATTTTGTTGACAATGCAACAGTTATGACACCCTTGTGCTCCAAATTCCAGGAGTCCTCAATTTATATGGTCCAGTGTCCATATTCTACGATGTGTTTAAAAACGATCTCTAACTTACATCTTCAAAATGGACAGATGCAAGAAACCGTAACAAGAGGTTGTGCACAGCAGAAGAACACTACTCAGGTTTGTTTTTTAAAAATAAAATCCATATAAGATGGATATTGCTTTAAATCAAGCTAAAATAATAATAAATAAATAAATAAAATCGGAAAATCATAATTCTGTTTGTCATTACTCAACTACTACTGATTTGTTATCAACGCACAGCCCAAACCGCAAGGGCACTAACCATACAACATATGTATGGTTAGTGGTACTAGCTAGGAACCTTAAATTTTAAGTTATGTTAGTAATTGGTTTACTGTCCGATCAGTCACTTATAATGTTCATTCTATAAAATAATTTCAAACGTGTTTTACCTCTTACGTTCTTTTTCTCTTACAGGTATTTCGCAATAAGCAGTGGGAGCAGGAGCATTTAGTGCAGGAAGTGTATAAGGAAGGCTGCACTGAAATTCCGGCTAACAACTTGGCGGGATCAAAAAATGTTCACTGCTATTGCCGCGGAGAATTGTGCAATTCATCAAATTTCTTAAGTCTTGAAAGAAAACTGCTAAGCATGATTATTTTATTCAATGTGATCCCATTTTGGTGTCCCACACAACTATATAATTTAAATGTGTTTAATTAACAGTTGTGATAATTTATAAATAAACTATCAACTCGGAATGCCCTTTTGTGATAAAACACTTCAGTTGTTTCAATTAGCGTTTAACTATACTGACTAGAATGATTTTTTTTTTTTTTTTTATAAACTAGGGGTTGCCCCAATTTTTATAATTACACAAATGATCGCATCCTATAAAAAATCTGATTATCTTCGGAAACCTCTCCTACCACATTATAAATAACCCTTATAAATACCACAATTTTTTAATTAAGCCAACTCTACAAACAATTGTCTTTAAATGAACCCATGCTGTCACAAAAAAGTACAAATTTCTTATATAATTGACGAAGTTATATATATATCAATAATAAAGCTGAATTAACTCAAAATTGAGATCAGCGAGATTGGGATGGTAAATAATCACAAAATTATTCAAATAATACGAAAAATAAATATTTGTGTAATAAGCACTACAACTGGTAACACCTAGCAGTCTATTAAGTTTTGGTGCATTTGTCTTGAGTGCGTTCGACTAATGCTTTCCCTGCTTAAATATAAATACTGTAATTTTATTTTAAAAGCAATTTATGGGAGGCAGACCACTAATTTTTGCACAATGCCCGATGGCTCTAGGCTTTTATGTCTCGATACGATTTGAAGACAAAAAGTTTGTATTTTTATTGAGTTGAGACGAAACAATGTAAGCACCGACTAATGAGCGCGGAGTCGAAACAACTGAGGTTCCTTATCTCTATATATAAAACTATTTATACTGACTGACTGATTGAATGGCTGACTGACTGATTGGTGATCAACTCACAGCTCATACCGTAAGTGCTAGGAACCTGAAATTTTCACTGTTGTTACCTTATGTGATGTAAGTGTACGTTAAGATTGGGCTTTGGGAAATTCCACCAGCTAGCGTGGAAAAATGGCGAAAAACTTTTGTATGAAACTTTTTTGTTCGCCATTTTTTGGGCCTCAAACTAGTTTTCAAAGGTAATTGTTTAAATTCATTTGAGGGGCATTTCGCCTATTTCGGAAAATCCATTTTTCCTTGGTGGAAATGGGGATCAAAGATTTGGTGGGTGACGTTAATATGAATAATCATTGGAGACTTGTTTCACTTTCCGCAAAAACTTCTTCGGTAGAAATGCGATTCAAAGATTTTTAGGGAGAAATTTTAAGTTGGGTCCGATTTGCTTCAAACTTATTTTCAAAGTGCTACATAAAATCTTAATGGTCATTTACCATCCTATAAGCTACAAAAACATTTTCAAAGATCTTTGACAAATTTCATTTGATGGATATTTCGCACTTATTGGAAAATCTATCCCTGCTTGGTGGAAATGGGAGTCAAAGATTTGGTGGGTAGCGTTTTGTCCTCAAATTCATTTTCATGGATATATATAAAAAATCACTTGAGACGTTTTTCACATTTTCGGATTGTGCACTTTAACGATTTTTTGGTCGTTTTGTCCGATTTGCTTCAAATTTATTTTAAAAGCGCTATATAAAAACTAAATGAATACGTGTTTTAGCGATTTGGGAAATTCCATCCGCAACAATGGTAATTTGGCGAAAAATGATTCAAGCCCAATTGGCAGCTTCGAGTGTAATTAACATAGACTAATTATCATTTAAAAGTGTATCATCTGCACCGACAATCTGTCTAGTGTCAATGCCATAATCAACATTTTCAACTCCAACCCAACAATTGTCCAGATTCAAGACTCAGTACCTAGTCACAAAGGTATTATTGGAAACGAGCTAGCCGATACTGCAGCTAAATCCATGTTGAAGTATCCCACCTTCACGGTAATCCCATCCGCTGCAGAATGTTATTCAACACCATGTACGATCTCAGATAATCGGCAGCTGGTCATCTTTTCAGCACAAGTATAAAGAGGCCAACCCACATCTGGTTAAATTGCATTTCCCCGCCAACTTTTCTCGATCGAATTGTGCAATCTTCGTACGCCTCCGAATCGGACATTGCAGCGTCACCCACGCCCACTTGCCGACCGAGTATTGCATACCTAACTGTCCGCTATGTGGTCAGGAGCTATCGTCCACTCATATTCTCAATACCTTCCGAAAACTGGACAAGATAAGGAGAACCCAGTTCCCTAACTCATTACCATCGACCTATCCTTAGTCACGCCCTCCCACATAGAGAAAATGTACAACTTTATTAAAGATTGTAACTTAACCAGTCAAATTTAAACTTAATTAAGGATAAAGGAGAGCTGAAGACCTGGACGCTAGCGCTCATAATATGAATTTAGTATACTTAATCTTAATAATAAAATAATCATGTACACATTCGGATATAATTGTGTCAATTTTTATGTTACGCTACTTACCATTGTATTATTTTCAGTAAGGCACAAGCATACGACATCTTCACGCAAAAGTCTTACTGCCGAGTGAAGGGGATATTTGGTTTTGTTTTTGAGCATTTTAAACAGCAATGGTCCTGACATATGCTCAAAGTCTTGTGGGGTTAAATCATCCCAATGGGTGGATATAATTCCCGAACAGTATTCAAGGAGACTAGCAGCTCCCACTTCTTCAGCAACACAATAGAATCGCACACAAGATCGTACTCCCACTGACGCCACTAAAGCTCTCTCGCAGAGCCCGAGAAGTCCAGGTAAGGAAAAACGATGCGCCACTCGCAGAAGCCCCAATGTTAGTCGATCGTGTTGTAAGTCAATAATATCAGTGTAAATCCAACGCAACAGTGATGTTGCTATATCTTCATCTAAATCGCTCCAATCTAGTTCTTTTGCACTAACCAAGGATTCGTCATTACGCCACTTCTCCGAGCGTGCATGAAGGACAAATTTATGTGCCGGCATAATTGTCCCGTGGGTATTTGTCCTAATGTTTAAGTCGGAGTAAATGGAACATCCATATAATGAAGCCGTCGTTAGTGCGAGTCGTGACACAAAGCTGCTAAATTCTCCCGTGGACCCGGGATCTGCGGTAGAGGCAATTACTTCATTATACTTGCGTTCTAGTTCGACATAACTGCGTTGAAGCTTTGTATATTCTTCTTTTAAAAGCGCAAGGTCTTTTTCCAGTTTAGTAATTGAAGCAAAGTCGTTACTACCTACGACAAAGGTAATACTATATGTCAGTTGTGTAAATGCATTTAACAAACGAATATGCTTAAAAAGTTAAGCAAATGTATTTTTAATTGTACATTTGTTATATACCATTGGAATTCGCAGATAGCGCATTTCTACATCTACATTCGTACATGAACATCTATGATTAATTTAACAGTGCGTGAAGCATTACGTACCCATACTTATTTTGTACTTTACTAGAAAATAAACGCAATATCAAGATATATTTACGAACATCTGACTTTTGATACTAAATTGGCTAACATTACTATCGCTGTATTTAAATACTAAATAAACATCGAACCGACGATGTATCGTTTTGTATTCATTTTATATAATAACAATCGATTTATTGTACTTAGTTTTGTTATGAAGGTTCCACGCTAAAAGGGATAGATGTCAGGAAAAATATTTTGTGAATGAAGGTTTCACGCTAAAAGGGATAGATGTCAGGAAAATATTTTGCAAATATAAGTTAATGTCTTTGTTTGATTTACAATTAAATAATATTTAATAATGTATCTATTAAGCTGTAACTTAATTTTTGAATAAAAAATATACTCCAAAGATGCTGGCGCCAAATTATTTAAATATGTCTGAATGTGAATACTGATTTGACACATATCCTGCAGGAGAATAAAAAATATATATACCATTGAAAAAACCCTGATTTTTACATTGCGCTTGAGTATAAAAACCAAATTTACTTCCAAATTTCCACAGTTGTGTATGGAATAATCAAGTTTGCAGAAACAAATATCATATTTTTCTGCAAAGCGATGTTGTTCAGGCTTAACTTACTCACGCTGATAAATGTTGCTAAAAGTAAAAAGTAACAGAAAATAACCATAAATTAAAGGAACCTAAAAATAAAATCAGGCTAAGCCCAAAATTACGGTCTTACATTATGGCAAAATTGTGAAGCATGTATAAAATATATTTTCATTTTTCCAATTTTGGTGTGATCAATCTTGAAATGTACGAGTTGTGTGCCTCTCCATCAGCTTGTATGTTATTGTTGGCTCCAACAAACTTTGGTGCACAAAAACTATAACCAAAGACAATATAAATACTAAGATGAGTAACATTTGCACACAACGTAAAATTTCAAGCCTGGCCTCCTAAACTGGCTTTTACGACCTCGCACGACTTGCCAGCCGACTGGCTGTTAAAATGTCGAAGTCGCAGCTTGCTGATACTGACACGAGCAACGAAGTTAGTCGCCAGCCTGCCTTCAGCAAAGCTGGTCGATGCTTCTTTGCGTCGCTTCGTTTCGAAGTACATTGAGCGAAAAAGTTTTAAGCTTACGATCGACGTAAAATGCGTTTGCTTTATCCATGATATGCATGCTTTATTTAAATGACAAATAACCCTAGATACTAACGATTAATTTTACAGAAAAATTTAAGAATTATATAATTTTTATAAACAATATCAAGAAAAAACCACACAGATTGATTTCACTGTTGTTTTTGGACAGTGTATGCTTAAGAAAAGTTCTTTATTCCGCCAATGGCGTGGAAGCACCTTTGGTTGTGTGCGTGAATTATGCATGCATAAGTACATCAAAATATGTATATATGTGTTAATATTCACTGCTCTGGCTTTAACTGACAAGAAATTAATTTTCTTAGTCTTATAGCGCTTATCCCAAATTTGTGTAGACAACTGATATGGGCAGCATACATCATCCTTATAACGTTGCTCTGCGAAGCAAATGCTTAAATATCCTTATTATTATTGTGTACATTAATCTTGCGCTTTTCCCCAAGGACTTACTTGATGCGCAGCTAAATTCTTTCGATTTCTGCCTTTGATACACATTGGCCACTTTCCGATCAATTGTTGCTTTGCGGCAACGTACGAATTCGGTGTAGTGTTATATACAAAACAAGTTGTATTCTTAATGTAAGTTTTATTTGTGAAATCAATTATAATTGAGAAGTAGTTAATTCGTGGGGACGGCTTCTTCAGCCTTTTAAATTGCCATAAATGCAGGGTTTAATCTGTCGATCGACAATGCTGTTTTTTTGCCATTGATCCGCACGACGAAGACCCGATCTGATGATTTGGATATCACCTCATACGGTCATGAGTATGGGGGCTCCAACGGCTACTTTAACGCGTCAGTCCTGGCGAATACATGAGAGCATTCATATATGGCTTTATGCAGAATTAGTTGCGACTTGCTATGGTTTAAACCTGGTGTCGGCTTTACCGCCTGCATGTTGGTACGAAACTGACTGACGAACTGACATGAATTCGAGAGTGCATCCAGGTCACAGAAATATTCGAGGGGAGGCGAAGTGTGCACCCGTACAACATTTCGGCAGTTGATCGTTGGAGATCTTACTTGAAACACGTTTTGAGGCCAGGCATTACAATTGGAAATGGAAACATTAAAGCGGCTTTCATAGACCTAACATTCCACCATGCCGTTTGACTGTGGGTGGCATAGTGTCGTGTGGATGTGTTCACTTCCCAATAAATGGGCTCATGATTTAAAGAGTGCGGACTCGAATTGGGCCCTTTGATCGGTGGTGATTATCAAGGGACACCCAAACTGTGCTGCCATATCCTGCCGAGGCTCTTCCCCAGGCCGGCGAGAGAACCGGTCGATCATTGTCAGGCAATACCTACCAATCACGACAATGTCGAGGCATATGGTCAAGTCTGTGGTCAGGAACACTAAATTTGGAAGGTAACATCGAGTTCTGTTTATATATTTGCGTCCTCTGACATGGTACGCAATTTCGTGACCATTCCAATATGTCCTTACGCATCGACGACCAGAGATATTTAGCAGATTTTTTTTGACTGTAGACTTGCCACTAGGATGAGAGTCGGTGAACATTTGAAAATATATTCTATCTCAATGTCTGTGGAATATATGGTGCTGAAATTGCTGCCGATATGACGCAGTTCAGAAAAGTTTGCTCGCTGACTTGCGTTGACATTCATGCTGGAGAGCACGTCTGCCACTAAGTTGTCGCTGCCGTTTAAGTGTAGGATCTTTATGGATTATTGGGAGATGTATACTAATTGGCGTAGTTGGCGCTCCGATGCTTTTTCAGGTATTTGGAGGAATGCGTATATCAGCTTTTATTACGAAACCCCTTGCTTATATCATGTGCCTGAAATACATGATCGCTTCATAGATTGTTATTAGCTCTCTGTTATATGTGCTTTACCTGCCCTTCGTTGCGCTTAGTTTTTTCGAAAAGAAACCAAGAGGCTCTCGTGTACCTCTTTTGTATTGCGCCAGTGCCGCACCGGTAGCTACGTCGAAGGCATCACAAGTCAGGCTCAGATCTGCGTGTGGAAAGGGATGAGCGAGAGTGGCCATTTGCAATGCTGGCTTTGCAATTTACAAATGCCCTGATTGTCTTCGTTGTCCACTCTACTGGTCGCTTGTCATTCTTCTTCATGTTGCGCGTCAAATCGTTGAGTGGTACCTGAGTTTCTGAAGCATGTGGTATACAGCAGCGATAGAAATTCATTATTCCCAGGAAGGTGGCCAGTTCGCACCTTGTTTGTGGCCGACCGTACTCTGCGATCGCTTGACGCGTTCTTCTGGGGGCTTAATGCCGTTGCCATTAACTGTGTAGCTTAAAAGCAATACCTCAGTTTTTTTAAAATCGCATTTTTTGTCGTTAATCCTGAGGCCGCTTGCTTGCGGGATCCGTAGGATATTGTTCACGTGTTGCATATGCTCCGCAACTATGTTTGATATTATCGGAAAAGTTGAAAAATGAAACGCTGGAAAGTTTGCGTTGCATTTTTGAGTCCAAATGGCATGTATACAAATTGAATCAAACCAAACGGAGTACATACTGCAGTTTGCGCAATGTCTGCTGGTGCTATCGGTATCTGAAAAAGTGTTTACCATGTTACCGGTCTGCGAAGTCGTGTATGTGTGGTATTGGATAACAATGAGGACTTGTTATCGCATTTAGCTTCCAGTAATCGCCACAAGGCCGCCAACCACCACTGGTCTTTTTTACCAAATGCAGCGAGCTTGCCCATGGACTCTTCGAACAGCAACAGATTCCTTCGTCATTGATGAATTTGTGCTTTCGCTGATGCCAGCTTATCACCCATCAATCGCCGTGGACCATTCACTACTGGAGCTCGAGCTGTGATGACGGGCGATTTTCGTGTAGGCTGTTGGCCGAGTTGACCACCTCTGTGTGCGAGAGGGCTATGACTGTGTGGTTTTCTTGTATTATTTGCAGCTTCAAAATGCTGGGAGTTGATTGAACTGCCGACAGTAGGCGGTTTCTGTGTGAACATAAAATGTTGTTGCTTGATGTGTATGAGCAAATGGAACTGTAATAGAAAGTCAGCGCCAATTATTTCCGTTTGCACGTCAGCAATGATAAATGACCACCTAAAAGTACGACTCACGCATAAGTCGAGCTCTAGGTGTAGGTTGCCATATGTTTGTATTATGATTTGGTTTGCGGCATATAATTGCAGTTTACTTTTGTGAAGTTTTCTGTTTGTCATTATGCAAGGCACAACTGACACCACAAAATCAGAATCACGGGAAAAATATGATTATTATGCAGATCATGTTGGTGTAAACGGTGTTCTTGCCCGTCGCCGGTGCTAAATGGTTGTTGGACATGAAATTGCTGCCGCCCCCAGCTGAGTTACCTTCAGCCACTCTAGCTTAACTTTTGGTAACGTTGGCAGCTTGGTTGTCATTTACCGCCGCGATCACCAAACTTGCTTTGTTAGAAGCAGAGCGATCTTTTAACCCCACTTCCCTCGTCGTTTCTCGGTTTTGGTAAACGTGCATATGACTGTTTTGGGCTACAAAATTTTTCCTGTAGTTTATCGACTTTCTGCAAAAGCGCATGTAAGGCCGCAACATCAGTTAAACTGATGTGTCGTCTTCCTCCCGGAGTGCGGCTAACGGCTTAACAGCTATTACCGGGTGCTAAACGACACTTGGGTGTAGGGATTTCCGACGACTTCTTGCCACTAATGTCGCAACCTTGCAATATTTGGAGTTCTCTGATTCCGAAAATGTTTCGAGGAGCTGTTGCTTCAATGCGCCGTATCTGCTATTCAGAGGTGGATTTGTGATGAGATCCGCGATATCCTCCTCCAACAGCTACAACATTATGCAAGAAAAGCAGGCGCTCCAACTTTGCAAACCAAAGTTGAGGATTTCAATTGTTGAACTTCGGAGCTGTAAGCATTGCTGAACATTTTCTGCTAATGGCCATGTAACGGACGATTGAAGTTTTGTGGACATGGACCTCAGAAAATAGTGCTCGTTTGGCATATAGTGTACTATTAGTTTTATTTATGAAATCAATTACAATTGTGAAATAGTTCGTCTTTTCGTCGCTGTTTGCTCTGATTGGCATCCTTTTATGTTCTTCCCATGAATGACAGCTTAGAGGTAGGCCCGATATATATAAGCCGATAGATCGGGGCTAGGGCTGCCACACGAATAAGTAGATCGCGCCACCTATGAGTCACGATCAGCGGTGTACGTTAGAAAAACGTGTAAATGGTCTTTATATTATGTTAAGATATTGGAAATGACGAATGCTCCATCATCCCATATAAAGAGCTTTCTTTTAGCCGAACCTTGCTACCAGCACTCTTTTTACATTCTGTTCGTAAATTAAAACAGCTTTGCTCGCGAGAACAAAAAAAAATATTTAAAAATTTGTTTGTCTTGTTACAAGTGCGAAAACTTTTAATCGCGCCGTCCATAGACAGTCCGCCCATATAAGTTCCAGCTTACAAAAATTAAATTAATTGTGAATTATTGAAAAAGTGTCAAACCCAAGGAGCGGTAAGTTTGCCAGTCTTGGAAATAGTGGCATTCCTGTCTAATTACAGAAGATTAACAGCGTGATTTTAGTACGAGGCGAAGTTAAGCACCAAATCTGAAAAAAATCATTGAAGATGCATGTGAATCCCCAGTCAGATTCTCCCGCTTGAAATTAATTAATGCGCTCCACCCATTAAGGTGAATTCACCTTTTAGGGGATCTTCAGGGAGACACTATCGTCGATGCATTATCACCATGTCAGTATTACTATGCACCTAAGAAGCGAACGACGATGGTGAAGTTGTATAGTTATGGAATTTTATTTTGTGTGTGCTCATTTTCTTGGCTATGTTTTTAAAATAATATGAGCATGTTTAGTGGCGCTTTTTTAAGAAAAAATTATATTTCAATTCAAATCCCACTTAAAAACAGTTAGAAATTACTGTATCATGACCGCCATGGGTGTTATTGAAATTGCGTTGGGATCGCTAAAGCCCACATTAATATTTCAATGGGTCCATTCACTTCCATTTTTTTTTCATCTCCTGTTATCTTTTTTCTCTCCGTTGCTATGATCGTCATGTTGTTTAATAAAGCAACATGTGCAATTTTGTTTATTACAGTAAGGCATCGCCGATTATCAACGATGGAGATGGATGGTACATAGGTATCATTATTTATTCTAAATTAAAACTCTCTTATATGAACACAAAATAAGACGAAAATAAAACAAGAAAGAAAGGCTATCTTCGGCACGCCGAAGATCTAATACCCTTGCAGACCCAACCTTTTTATAATGCTTAATGCTTTGCCCGTATCTAAGAAGCACAGGGAAAATAGTTAATGCCGAGTTTAGTCAAGATATCTTGAAAAACAATATGGTTTTTTCATACAAAAACTTAATTTTCGACCGATCGATCTTATGGCAGCTATATGATATAGTGGTCCGATCTTAATATGATTTTGCATATATATGAGGAGTAAAGTAAAAATAATAAATGGCGCGTTTAGTCAAAATATCTTGATAAACAAAATGTTTTTTCATACAAAAGCTTAATTTTCGCCCGATCGTTCCTATGGCAGCTATATGATATAGTGTTCCGATCCAGCTGGTTTTCACATATTTGCTGCGTGCAATAGAAAGTGGGAGTTCTGCAAAGTTTCATTAAGATAGCTTTAAACCTGAGGGACTAGTTCGCATAGAAACAGACAGACGGGCAGACGGGCAGAGACAAACATGGCTATATCGACTCGGCTTTTGATGCTGATTAAGAATATATATGCTTTATGGGGTCGGAGATGTCTCCTTCTATGCGTTACACATTTCACGACAAAATTATAATACCTTCTGCAACGGTATAATGATTAAGGCGCTTAAGTTTGAAAATGAATTAAAGAAACTCACTTTTTACTTTTTATAAGAAGACTAGCGTGTATAGCCCGGTCTTAGAGTACCGTTAGTAAGCTCTAAATCCTGAATACTAAACTAAAAACTACACAACACGCTCGGACCATGCTTTGCCTATCTCCATGCTTTCAAAAGCAACCCTCATACAAGTAGACAGCATTATTAAATAACACTAGTTTCGGTCAAATTCTTTATTAATTACTAATACTTAATCGTTAACATTTAAAAATAATAATAATAATTAATAGGATATACAATACACATATATATACTAGCGGGTATAGCCCGGTCTTGCCCGTGGCACGTATAAAATTAATATTCTCAAAAAGATTTGAATATGATTTTGAAAGTGATCGGACAGTAAATAAACCATTTTCATACAAATATATTGGTCCCTCCTGTGGGGTATGATTTTTGACGATTGAACTATAAAATTAGGTTGACATTGAATGCAGTGCCCTTCAATTAAAAGGGTAAGTTAATATTGAGCTTTAAGTATCTGTGCATACGGAAACCCGTCATCCTTTGCTTGTGCGATTGCGAAAACACGAGAAAATTATAAGAAGACATCTTGATACAAAAATAAGGACTATGTTTGACGGGATTTGCATGAGAAAAAAAACAATGACTGTGAATGAACAGTGTATAACTTCTCGTAAGGCAGTCAAGCTAACCACGGATAGGCTGGCAACTTTCTGCGGTAAGTGAATAGATTGACCGGCGATCTATGATGTGTTCCTGTTTCGTGTTCATCAATGTCAAATTCTTGGTGACTCACGTCGCTTCCATTTTTTAAAGGATTCGCTATCAGAGGAAGTAGCTTAATATATAGAACACTCAACCTTGATAGAGTCGAATCACCTTGTAGCATGGAGAATGCTAGTGAGTTTGTATGACAATTAACGAATAATCGATGCATTTGATAAACAATTACCAGCCTACCAATTACCTTCAGAGTCTCTAAATGAGTTTGTGCAGACCTGTTGTTGGGAAAACAGCAGTCTCCCAATTCGGTCAATTGTATGATGAAAAGGCTACCTAAACACTGTATTTTGAATGTTCTTTATCTTCATCGCCAGAGTAATCTAAATTTGAAAAGCTTTGTGAATTCCTCGATTTACAATACAGAACGGATAGTTGCGAGGGTAGGATACCGTGTATGGCTTACGTGCAAATTAAAGAGATGCAACAGCTTATCGTGTTATTTAACAAATGGATGTGTGCATAGTCTGCGGCAAAAAGAACACCCCATTGGAACACGTTAAATATGAATGGAGCGTATGCCAGTTAACTCATCAAGTGGGCGCAAGTAGTGATTCACGAAATTGTGCATCATACTTTGATCAATTTGGATAAGACACTCACATGGATGCGCCTAGCCGCAGCAAGCAATCCCAACGATGCCGAATACAACTGCTAAACGAGTATCTACAATTTTAATCAATGGAAAGGAAGACGACCACGGGCAAGAAGAACTTGTTACCAACAGCAATGCTACTGTCTGGGTTGTAGAATGATGAGGTACCCCCTTACAGTATCTAGCTTTCCTGCAATAAGATTCTCAAGAGAACCTATCAGAGAGTCAGACCAAGAACTATGACTTACAAGGAAATGTTTTAAAATCAAAATAATGAAAGAAATCACCAAAGCGTCAACTGGAATTGAGCTGAAACTATAATTCCTATACCATCCTTAGGCAAATAACTAGGCATTTGTATAAGTGCTTTCCAAGGTGAGTCAAAAACGAAGTGGCCACAACTAAAAAATACTTGCGTTTATCGGATTATTTTATACCACAAAGTGCCAACGTTTTGCTTGGAAGCGGCACTTACGATGATCCGAATTATGATGAAGCTTACCGCGAGTGCGGTAGACTCCAAATGAAAAGAACCATACCATCAAGAGAGATTTCTCAGTTGAGAGTGATTGACGTGTTTTACTTGTACACTTTAATCTTGCTTTTTATTTCAAAATTTTGCATTTTTCGGTGCTTTATTTAAAAAGCTTTTATAAATTGGGCAAAGTGTTTTCTGTTGTGCAGCGTAAGTCTGTTAGTTATTGCATTTATAAAACGCGGCGTCAGTTCCGTGTTGTTGTCATTGCCTGTTTTGATTCTTTTGCTTTGGTGCTCCCCTGTGCATACACTTGTTTGTGCATCTGTTCAATGCGGCGGCTTGCGTTGGTCGTGCTCAGAATGCATCGACAAGCAAATTGATTTCTCCAGAATGTATAATTCTGTGAGAAATCAGTTCTTAAAATTGAATAATGTGGCTAAGCAACTCTCGACTTTTGAGTTGCTTGGCAAATATAAATTCGAGTCCCCAACCACTCGCTCGTTGGAGCCTAAACTTTTGCAATTGCCCTCTACGTCTGTTCAGACACCTACCCCTTTCTTGTCCCTTCCAAGCAACTTGGATGTATCTCCAATGTTGTCTTTATCGCCTTCTCCAAGCGACTGTCCAATTACCTCCTGTTTCTACCCCTGTAGTAGTCCCAGTAGAGTCCGTACCTATTAAAAACAATCATTGTGCCCCTATAGCTCCTCCAACTCCTGTATTACCTACAGCCCCATCAGCGCCTACTTTAACGGAAGTTGCTCTTCGTAGGCAAGTTTTTGTGTCTCGACTTTCGTCGGACACCACTTCTGAGTCATTGGCAGCCTATATTGCTAGCAAATCTTCTGCTAGCGTGGCAATAACCAAATTTAATTGCTTCACCCCTCGTGAAATATCAGCATTATCATTTGTGATCCCAAATGTTGGCCTCCACACATGATTGTTCACGAGTTCAAGCCTAAAAAGCGTAACCAGCCTGTTACCCTTCCAGAATAGAATTTGAATAGAACACTTGACCTTGTATTTGTTATAGACTTATTTCTAATGTGTCTAGGTCCCCTCCTTTATCTCTTCCTGAAGATGTCCATCATCCTACTTTAAAGATTGCAATGCTCAATTGTAATCTTTTCATTTCGTGCTCATCAGCCAATAAGCCCCGCCGTTGCTTTCGCAAAGGAAATTATTCATTGCTGAATCAGCTTATTTATGTAACCGATTGGTCTTCCTTATATGACTCGGTTGATATGAATACTGCCATTAATTTTTTTATATCACCCTAAACTGTATTCTCGAGTCGATTCCTTCGACTACTTTCTCAAAACCACCCTGGTTTACTCCCAGATTATCACATCTACAAAATGTAAAATCTAAATATTTTAATAAGTTTAAAAACTCTGGTTCGTGTACAGACTTGGCCAAATATTCAATAGCAAAGTCGAAATTCTTTCTTCTTAATTTTCTATGCTATGAAAATTATCTAAATCGTTGTAAAAGGTAATTTCCCCAAAATCAGGAACAGTTTTATAATTTTATAAACTTGAAGCGTAAATCTTAAAGTTTGCCATCTTCTTTTTCTCTCGGGAAGGATAAAGCTAGCAATGACTCTGATTCTGATTCAATCAACTTACTCTTCAGTCTGTCCTAATACTAATTTTTACCTTTATATCATTTCTTCCTCTAGTTCTATACCTCCTCCCATTATTTCACACTCCTCTCTCCTTTTAGCTATAAACTCTTTAAAATCTTCTTACTCTCCTGGGCCTGACAATATTCCTAGTTGTAGTTCTTCCCTTCATTATCCATTGCTAAAGCTTTTTAATCTATCCCTTGAAACGTCGGTCTTTCCATTTCTTTGGAAAGAATCTTATATCATTCCTCTTCACAAGAAAGTTGGGAAGTCTGATATACAAAATTACAGGGGCATTGCAAAACTTTCCGTTATTACTAAATTATTTGAAAAACAAGTAAGAGGTTCTAGTCGGGAGCTCCCGACTAGGGGATACCCTGAACCCTCTTATTATAAAAAAAAGGTTCCCTTGGCAGAGCTCGAACTCGTAACGGACCGCATTACTTGCTGTCGACTCTATTCAACAGCCACACCAGCAAAAAAAAAAAATAACACTTTCCCCGGTAGGGCTCGAACTCGCGACAGACCGCACCACCTGCTACGCCTCTACTCAGCAGCCACACACACAATTAAGTACTTATGATAAAAAAGGAACTAAAATAACATTACAAAAAAAAGATGCAATTACCATGCTGTTGGAATGCGAAGCAGACGCGCATGAATATGTGTGTGTACATGTATACAGAAATTCTTAAAGCTGCTACCCCATTCAATTGCGCAGTTGCATATAACTTTGGTTTTTCCTAGCCGATCTTTATGAAATTTTCAGTAATCTTATTGTACCATAGAATATTTGTGTATTCTGAAAAAGTCAATAGCATTTAAATTGTGGTTAAAATTGGTTGGCAATAAAATTTAGGTTATTAATTTGATTTTTAGCTCTGGGGAGGTAGCGGGGAGGTGGCGATAGGTATGAAATGAAAGATACTTGAAATATCTGGAAGCAATATATTATGTTTGGTGGCTCTAGCTCTTGTTATTTACCCAATTTGGTAAAAATACAGGATGTCGATATCGATTGCTTGGAAACGGAGTAAGTTATCGATTATCGGAAACTACCTCGATCTGCGCGGGAACTAGGAGCACCTACATCTAAAATTTGTTGTCTCTAGCTCTCATAGGTTCTGAGATCCTTGCGTTCATACATACGGACGGACAGACGGATAGACAGACGGACATGGTTAGATCGACACGGCTATTGGTGCTGATCAAGAATATATATACTTTATGGGGTCGGAGATACTTCCTTCTGCCTGTTACATACATTTGGATTTTGCACAAATACAATATACCCTTATACACATTTTTAATGGGTTCAGGGTATAATAATTACTTCGAATTTTCAGCATTTCTGCAAATCAGTTGTTTCCCCTGTTCAACATGGATTCGTAAAGAATCGGTCAACTACGACCAATCTGCTTGAGTTTACTTCCTTGGTAAATTAAGCTTTCCTTTCGAAAATGAAAGGATAACAATTGAGCATTGCAATCTCTAAAGTAGGATAATAGACATCCTCAGGAAGAGGTAAAGGAGGGGACCTGGATACATTAGCAATAAGGTAGTCTTTAACAAATACAAGGCCAAGTGTTACTTCTATTCAAAATGATTAAAAATTGAATTGATTTGAAACAACGAAAGATCAAGCATGAAGTCTGTAAAATCGTGCTGTGCTGAGGGCACACGATAATTTTCGGCAGTGAATGATGACCAGGAGAAGTTCGGCAAATTTAAATCACCCAACACCATAAATAGGTCACTATCCAGACGTGTGAAGAAATTTCTTTAATACAAGTAATATGTTTCATATAAACTTGAATATCAGAAGAAGGGGGGACATAAGAGCATGTTACATAGATATTCCGTGTAGGAAAATACACCTTAACTGAGACCATCTCAGCGTCAGTAGGCGTACTAAAACAGAAAACTTCTGACTGAAGGTTAACACCTTACCACCTCGTGTCGCCCGAGCATTTCTATACAAAATAAAGGTTTTCGATAAAACCTCAAAATCAGATATGGTTGAGTTTAACCATGTTTCTGAAAATGCTATTATATCCGAATCGAAAGAAGTGCTGGAATGAAATGAAAAGATTTTTAAGCTTTGAAATGAGACCTCTAACATTTTGATAATGAATAAAGATTTGGTCAGAAGATGAAGTTAGTTTTTTGGGCAGAAATGGTACCCTGCAGTGAAGGGACTGGAAGGGTGATAAGCTGGTTTTACTTTTTATACCCTGAACCCATTAAAAATGGGTATAATGGTATATTGTATTTGTGCAAAATCCAAATGTATGTAACAGGCAGAAGGAAGTATCTCCGACCCCATAAAGTATATATATTCTTGATCAGCACCAATAGCCGTGTCGATCTAACCATGTCCGTCCGTCCGTCCGTCCGTCCGTCCGTATGTATGAACGCAAGGATCTCAGAACCTATAAGAGCTAGAGACTTGAAATTTTAGATGTAGGTGCTCCTAGTTCCCGCGCAGATCGAGGTAGTTTCCGATAATCGATAACTTACTCCGTTTCCAAGCAATCGATATCGACATCCTGTATTTTTACCAAATTGGGTAAATAACAAGAGCTAGAGCCACCAAACATAATATATTGCTTCCAGATATTTCAAGTATCTTTCATTTCATACCTATCGCCACCTCCCCGCTACCACCCCAGAGCTATAAATCAAATTAATAACCCAAATTTTATTGCCAACCAATTTTAACCACAATTTAGATGCTATTGACTTTTTCAGAATACACAAATATTCTATGGTACAATAAGATTACTGAAAATTTCATAAAGATCGGCTAGGAAAAACCAAAGTTATATGCAACTGCGCAATTGAATGGGGTAGCAGCTTTAAGAATTTCTGTATACATGTACATACACACATTCATGCGCGTCTGCTTCGCATTCCAACAGCATGGTAATTGCATCTTTTTTTTGTAATGTTATTTTAGTTCCTTTTTTATCATAAGTACTTAATTGTTGGTGTGGCTGCTGAGTAGAGGCGTAGCAGGTGGTGCGGTCTGTCGCGAGTTCGAGCCCTACTGGGGAAAGTGTTATTTTTTTTTTTGCTGGTGTGGCTGTTCAATAGAGTCGACAGCAAGTAATGCGGTCCGTTACGAGTTCGAGCCCTGCCAAGGGAACCTTTTTTTATTAATTTATTTGGTGTTGGAATAAGAGGGTTCAGGTTATCCCCTAGTCGGGAGCTCCCGACTAGAACCTCTTACTTGTTAAGCTTGAACTCGTGAACTCATGTGTGGAGGCCAAAATTTGGGAACACAAATGATAACATATCATGTGAAATATTTATTTTGAAAGATGATATTTCACGAGGGGTGAAGAAATTAAATTTGGTTATTGACTCGCTAGCAGAATATGTGCTAGCTGCCAATGAGTCAGAAGTGGAGTCCGACGAAAGTCGAGACACAAAAACTTGCCTACGAAGGGCAACAACCGTTAAAGTAGGCGCTGATGAGGCTGCAGGTAATACAGGAGTTGGAGGAGCGTAAGAGGCACCATGATTGCTTTTAACAATCTGGGCAAGATTGCGCGCAGGTCTACCTTTGCGGCCAGGAGCTGACGGGGCTGAGGCAGTTTGGATAACTTGGACGGGATCAGCTATGGGCTCTACTTGGATTACTACAGGGGCTGATACAGAGGTATGGACAACATTGGAGATACATTCAAGTTGCTAGGAAGGGACGAGAAAGTCGTTGGTGCTTGAACAGACGTAGAGGGCAATGGCAAAAGTTGAGGGTCCAACCGGCGATTGGTTGGAGACTCGAGTTTGTATTTGCCAAGCAACTCGAAAATCGAGTCAAAATTACTCGAGAGCCGCTTCGCCACATTATTCAATTTTAAGAATTGATTTCTCACAGAATTATACATTCTGGAGAAATCAATTTGTTTGTCGATGCATTCTGGGCACTACCGCCGCAGCCCTTCTTGGCAATAGCACCGATCTTGTCGCAATCACGCCCAATCAGACCTGCACATTTAGCATGCATCATATTCTCACACAGCCATCAATTAACAAATTGCGGCATTGCAGAATCATCAGCCTGCTTAAACGTGCACGGTTTCTTACAGCACGACATAATTATTAAATCCGTATGCAAGTTGCGAGAGCGCAGAGCAAAACGAAAACGGTGCACAAAAATAGAGCAAGTCAACACTCAAAAAACAATTATTTGTTCACAAACAAATTGTTTGGAGCGTGAAGCAATAGAAAAAAATTGCGAGAGCGCGATGCACAAACAGAAATATGCAGCGAACACACAGGGGAGCACCAAAGCAAAAGAATTAAAACAAGCACTGACGCCGTGTTTTGTAACTTATTGTTCGAGCTTCAGTAAAGCTAAATGCCTACAATGGTTTTCTTAAAAGCTGGCAACATGTATCTTGCACGATGACTGTCGCAACCAATATCCTGTTAAGTGCTGGATCAGCATGGCAACATAGTGTCACAACGCTGTGCTACCGCCGCCTTTTCTGGGCGACCTGGTGTGTGGAACCAAATCATATATACCCTGTATGATATGGCGTATGGATCAAAAGCTCTATATATAAAACTGACTGACTGACTCACTGCTTGGCGATCAACGCACAAGCCAAAACGTAAGATCTAGGAAGCTGAAAATTTCACTGTAGTTACCTTATGTGATGAAGGTGCACGTTAAGACGGGGTTTCGGGAAATTCCATCCGCAAAAACGTTTGTATGAAACTTTTTTGCTTATCATCCGATTGGCCTCAAACTCAGTTTCAAAGTTTTGTTCAAATTCATTTCAGGCTTCACACTTTTCCAAAAATGTATTCCTACTTGGTGGAAATGGTGGTCAACGATTTAGTGGGTGACGTTTCGCGCTCAAATTAATTTTCAAAGCCCAATATGAAAAATCATTTGAGACGTGTTTCACATTTTTCGCAAAACCTAAACTCCTTCGGTAGAAATGCGATTCAAAGATTTTTTGGGCGAAGTTTTAAGTGGTGTTCGATTTGCTTCAAACTTATTTTTAAAACTCTACAGAAGAACTTAATACGTGTTTCAGCAATTTGGAAAATTCCACCCACAACTGTGGTTAATTAGCGAAAAACGTTGGTATGAAACTTTTTTTAAACCATCAGATCGGCCTCAAAATTATTTTCAAAGATCATTGCTAAAGTTCATTAGAGAGGTGTTCCACACCTTTTAAAAATCCATTCCTCCTTGGTGGAAATGGGAGTCAAAATTTTGGTGGGAGGCCTTTTGCCTTCAAATTCATTTGCATGGATCTACATAAAAAAACATTTGTGACGTATTTAACATTTTTTTTTTTTGCAAAATTTAAGCTTCTTCGGTGGAAAGCGCATTTTTTTTTGAGAATTTTAGGCTGTGTCCGATTTGCGTCAAACTTATTTTCAAAGCTCTATATAAGAATATAATGAATACGTGTTTCAGCGAATTGGGAAATTCCACTCGAGATAGTGGTAAAATGACGGAAAACATTTGTATGAGAGTAGTTTGTTAATTGTCCGCTCAGTTTCAAAATCATTTTCATCATTTATTCGAGAACATTGATTTTATAACATAGGTGCCGGGCTATACCTAGTACTAGTACTTCACAAGCCAAAACAAGGCTGCAAAACACATCACCCGGCTGTCTGCAGCCATTTCTGCCGATGCCCAAAATTCAATCACAACCTCACAACATTTGCCATAAGAACCAACAACAACATAATCAAAACAACTGACTCGACAATGAAAAAAGCATACCACAAATTCTGTTCTTGCTGTCCCTTTTTTGTGGATTCTTCTTCTTCTCCACTCGCTATCGTCTCGCAAGCAGCCCGGCAGATTTTTGAAATTTTTAATTTTTCGACCAGCAAGGCGCCCTTTCTTAAAATAGGGTATTATAACTATTTCTAAGCAATGTAACCAAATAGCGCAAACCTACTTATGTACATTTTTATTTAAAGTCTATGAAAAATATAAAATTGTGTATATGTATATATTACTACGTGGCCCCATATGTAGTTCCTCGTCTGCACTGACGAAACTGTGGCCACTACTGTCATTTTATATGCTGACGTTGACTTCGTCATCGGAGTCATTTCCATTCTTAGGGCCGATGATGGCTTCGTCGTCTGAACCACTGCCATTAATTAAGCCGACGTTGGCTACGTCGTATGAGCTATCCCTGTCGAGGACTGCGCTCGATTGACATTCATTATACCCTGAACCCATTAAAAATGGGTATAAGGGTATATTGTATTTGTGCGAAATCCAAATGTATGTAACAGGCAGAAGGAAGCATCTCCGACCCCATAAAGTATATATATTCTTGATCAGCACCAATAGCCGAGTCTAGCTAGCCATGTCCGTCTGCCTATCTGCCCGTCTGTCCATCTGTCCGTCTGTCCGTATGTATGAACGCAAGGGTCTCAGAACCTATAAGAGCTGGAGACTTGAAGTTTTAGATGTACGTGCTCCTAGTGCCTGCGCAGGTCGAGTTTGTTTCCGATTATCGATAACTTACTCCGTTTTCAAGCAATCGATAAAAATCGATATCGATATCGTGTTTTTGGGCAATATTGGTAAATAATACGAGCTGAAGTCAACAAACTTCACATATAGCTTCTAAAATAGAATATATATATGCATTTGATGTTGGAAGAAGAGGGTTTAGGGTATCCCCTAGTCGGGAACTCCCGACTAGAACCTCTTACTTGTTTTAATTGTACACGTTAGCAAACCAAATGTAACGGCTCCAGTATCGCCCGGCTCACTGCCGTAATGCACATCGAACAGCACATCTCTCTTCTCGACTACTTGCCCAGTGCTCGGATAATACGATATCCTTTTAAATCTATGGCATATCCGACCCTACGTATCCCTTGGCACTGAATTTGCTTAGCCGCTTACCCTTTTCCAAAGACACTGCAATGGAACCAAAAACTTTAAAATGACAAATTGAAGGTTTTTTACCATTCCATGCTTCATATTTGTAAGCGCACTTGTGGGTGATCGGTTGCGCCCATAAAGACGCCTTTAAACCAAAATGGACTAGCAGGCATCGTGACATTTCAACCAAGGTACGGTTTGCCCTCTCAGCCACGCCGTTCTGCTGAGTCGTATATGTTATAGTTAATTGCCGTGCCGTTAACTTTGTTCACGTATTCGTACCCGTTGTCGCTGCGAATATACTTTATCCGTCTACCTGTTTGTTTTTCCACCAAAAGCTTAAATTCGACAAACTTTAAGAAAACTTCAACTTCCCCTTTCAGAAAATATATAAAGATGCGCCGACACTCATCATCGATGAATAATAGAAAATATCGATTGCCGCCAAGTGATTTTGTCTCAAATGGTCCGCACACATCGGAATGAACAAGTGCCAAAAGTTCACTCGCTCTGTTTTCCGTTGAATGGGAAAAAGGGTGTACGTGTATTTTACTCAGCATACATGTCTTACTTGACACTTTGGATGAAAAATCAACTCCTTCCACCTCACGCATTTTATTTTTGGTTAATTCAGTCAGGCTCTGAAAATTTAAGTGGACATAGCGCTTATGCCAAAGTGCTCCGTCTTCACATAAAAAACTGAATTCCTTTTGTGTTTCTTCTTTGCTCGCGCTTTTCTTCTTTTCCTTTTGTGCACTTATGCTTCGATACCCTGCTTTATGTGGCCTCGCTTGCCACAATTAAAGCATACGAAATTTATTGTATGTGTCTTTTTTCCACTGCTTTTCACGTTAACTGTAAAAGCATGCGTCTCAATCTGTCTTAATCTGATTTTCTCTCTCCCTCTTCCTTTTCTTTGATGTACAGAATTTCAAACTCTGGCAACACATCGCGCGTCTCAATTGCGACAATAAAGTTTTCGTTATCTTTTGATAGGCTAGAAAGAAGTATGATTACTTTCAGCTCGACAGACATATCTATGCCCACTGACGCCAACTGATTCTAGATTTCACAAAATGCGTACAAATGATTACACACATTTTGACCTTCTGTCATTTGTAAACTTAACAGCATATTGTATAAACACACCTTACGCACCGGTTCCGTTGGGTGGTGCAACACCTTAAGCTTTGCTGCAAATGACGTCTCACAATTTTTTATACAGCCCAATTGCGATTGCTGATGCTTAGAGAAATTATAGCCAGGGCCTCGCTATCTTTGCCGCGCCAATTGGCTCTTTCGCCAGCATCTTCCTCCTTGAGAGAATCCGATGCCAATTCCCACAGCTCTGCATGCACCAGAACACTGCGGATTTGTACAACCCAAGAATCGCAATTCTTGTCTTCGAGCTTGTCTATTTGATATAGAGAACGCATTTTATGCACAACTTGACAGCTGTCAGCGAATTAGTTTTCTCGTTAGAATTCCTCTAGCTCGTTAGCTAAAATGTAGTTTTCACTATGATTTTCTTAATGCGCTTCCCAATAATTTGTCTGGGCCCATAACCTGTTGAGGGGAGGTATCCCAATCAACGCACAGAAGAATTCTATATTCTCATCATGGCTGACAAACCTCTTGTTGAGACGAAATGGGGTTTCGATCGCACTGTTGTTACTTTGCATTTGTTGTTGCTTCCTATGGTAAATTAGCCTTTTTTTGGGTTTTCTTTTGCGTTTACGGACCAACTCAATCTGTGCCTCATGAATTTTAAAACGGTAAAAAAACTCAGATTGTCGGTTCATCTCTTTTTCCTTATTACTCAATGGATTGAAAAGGTTCGGTGGGGAGGGTATATTTAACAACATCAGCTGTGCGAATTATTATTGCTTCTTTGAGCACATTTGAAGTAAACATGTTGGAAAAGACTCACTTTACACCACCACAATTTGGTATACATATGAAATGCGCGCGCTTTTAAATTAATAAATATAGTTATGTACTTTATATAACGTCAATTTAATGATAATATTTATAAAGGCATCAGTCAACCTCATTGAGTCTGTCTACTAATTTTATAGAAGCAGCATTATATAAATTTAAAAAAGTAAGAGGTTTTCGTTGGGAGCTCCCGACTAGGAATACCCTGAACCCTCTTATTCCAACACCAAATAAATTTTTAAGAAACGTTCCCTTGGCAGGGTTCAAACTCGAAACTGATTGCATTACTTGTTGTCGACTCTACTCAACAGCCACACCAACAAAAAAAAAAAAAAAAAATACTTTCCCCGGTAGGGTTCGAACTCGCGACAGACCGCACCACTTGATATGCCTCTACTCAGCAGCCACATCAATAATTAAGTACTTATGATACAAAAGGAACTAAAATAACATTACAGAAAAAAGTGTATAAACATGTATACAGAAATTCTCAAGGCTGCTGCGCCATCCAATTGCGGAATTACATAAACCTTTGGTGTTTTTTTAAAAGATCTGTATGAAATTTTCTACAGTATATCTTATTGTATCATAGAATATTTATGTATTCTGAAAAAGTCAATTGCATTTAAATTGTGGCTTAAAGTGGTTGGCAACAAAAGTTGGGTTATGAACTTGGTTTATAGCTGTATGGTGGTAGCGGGGAGGTGGCGATAGGTATAAAATGATACTTGACTTATATATAATATTCTAGAAGCAACATATCATGTTTGGTGACTCTTGCTCTTATTTTTTACAAAATTTGCTCAACAAACAGAATGCCGAAATCGATAATTATCGATTGCTTAGAAACGGAGTAAGTTATCGATTAACTCGATCCGCGCAGGCACTAGGAGGACCTACAGCTAAAATTTCAAGACTCTAGTTCTAATAGGTTCTGAGATCCTTGCGTTCATACATACGGACGGACGGACAGACAGACGGACATGGCTAGATCGACTCGGCTATTGATGCTGATCAAGAATATAAATACTTTATGGGGTCGGAGATGCTTCCTTCTGCCTGTTACATACATTTGGATTTTGCACAAATACAATATACCCTTATATATAAATGGGTTCAGGGTATAAACACGAATTAAAATAGCAGCACAAAAAAACAAAACAATCGCAGTTGCAATGCTGTTGACAGAATTCAAAGCAGACGAGCATGATTGTGTGTGTCCATTTAATTTAAGAACAGTTGTTACAAATACTAATAGGAAAAACTGATGCACCCTGCCCAAAGATCACGGCTAAGGTGCTCGACCAATAATCGACACTAGGTAGCGCATTCCTAAGAGCCACCGTGGGACAGCTCCACAGTGGGATTCAACCTGGACACCCGACACCAACCAATAAGGCAGCAACGGCGAGAAAGCGGCAACGGTGAAAGGAGTAGCAGCGGCGACAAACCAACGGCGACAAAACGCCAATAGCCGCGCCAGTTTGAGCCTTGTACATATTAAGCTCCATTTTGTCATGTTAGTTCTTACGCAGCACTATAAATACACAGTTGTTTTATTTATTTTTTTTTTAAATAACAATTATTAATTGTTTTAATTGGTACCCGAGCAGAGACCGGCTAAGGCCAACCAAGAATAATTCCACAATTTATATTTTGGAATATTTTAAAATCGATACACCCTATTATTGCTTTTAAATTAAGTAATCTCAAATCCTATTTACAAAACCTTGTTATAATTTTTATATTTCAATCATTAGGCTCTCAATACCAAAATGTAAACGATAAATAAACTAAACACTGTACTTGCAGTATAAAAACTCCAATTCTGCAACTCTCGAGGGAACCTCCAGAATAGAAGGAGAGAACTAGCCACTGGTTCTACAATAAAAAATAAAAAAATAATAGAAAGCATAAGTCTAAAGTTGTCCGATTCATCAAAAATGCGCGAAAAAGATCATTCTGACGCGCTAGCTAATATGAAACTAAATATTATTTAATTACACTAGCAATACTCAATAAAGTAATAGGAAAAGTGGGTACTGTGCTTGAGTCATACAATACCCCAATGAATTGGAAAGCCATTCCAAGTGTCTTACAGAACATTACGCCGAAAAGCGAGATTTGAAAACTCTCGAGTATCCGATGTTCTTACTGACACAGGGTCGTTTGTCCGTTACCGAATTTTACCAAACGGTATACCACCAATTGTCTTTGATTCTTAATCAGATAAGTGTTCATGAAAACAAACCAGAAGTAGTAATAGCTTTGACTAACAGTTACCGAGGCAAGGCCTTGGACACGCTCGTGCGAGGTCTAAATGCCGATTTACCTCGACTCCTGGCAATCAAGGGAGATTTAAGCCACGCCCTGCATTTCTGCAACATATCAGAGAACCAAGAACAGAGAAATTCTTTTATACCCAAAATTAGACAACAACCGCCACCTCTACCAATTCGACATTTTTTAGCTCACCCTAATCCTAAATACTAACCACCAAAAATTATACAAAATAATAGCTCCGGACAGTGAGAAAAATTTGTCCGATACTGTATTACATTCCAAGACCAGTCGTGAACTATCAGTTTACACAACCAATAATAACTCAACAAGCCAACAATTTCTTCAGCCGACATATGCACACTACTTTATACCCCAACAGTTCTTTATAAAATATTAATTTTATGAACAGGCCCCAGGTAAATAATTTCGTGGGTTAACGCCGCCCTACAGCAACTATCAGACCTCCTCCGAAATTCTCACGACGATAGCTACTAAAGCTTTTGGGCCAGCGGTAGAAGAGACCGAACCGTGTGTTTTATTACACAGACGTTGATGAACCAGCCTATTTCGAAAGCGCGGAGTTAGAAGGAGCTACCATTTTACCTGATCAGACCGCATACGAAGGCACAATCGAATGTATCCCGACCATGGTTGAGGCCTATAGAATTAAAATAGAACAACAAGCGGTCAATAACATTAAAGTAAGAACTGGGCACATGTCAAACACACAGAAAAATCGAATAAAAATAAAACAAATATTTTTCCGTGCTCGATGTGAAAAGTGGTTTTCATCAATTTCCACTCAACGGGAGAGATTAGAAAAAAAAAAACAGCATTTTCTGTTAACGGAGGGAAATATGAGTTTACCACACTTCCATTTAGGCTGAAAAATTCGCCATCAATTTTCCAGAGGGCGCTGGATGATAATCTAAGGGAACACGTTGGAAAATATGCTACGCTTACATCGACGATATTATCGTCGTTAGTCAGTCCGAGAACGATCAGGCCTAGAAAAGATCTTCACCTTGAAAAGATCTTCACGACCCTAGGCAAAGCGAATATGAAAATACAAATCGACAAATGTGAGTTTTTCTAAACCCAAGTCGATTTTCTAGGTTTTACCATATCGGCAACGGGGTAAGAACCAATTCTGAAAAATTAAGGGAATAGGAAAGTTTCCCATGCCCACCACCCTCAAGGAATTGCATTCTTTTCTGGGCTTATTGAGTCATTATAGAGATTTATCTACGATTATGGAAAATTAGCGAAACAACTCTTCTTAGAGGAGAAAAAGCAGACTCTTGACATTTGAAACAGCACACTGGACGCACTCAATAAAGTAAAGAGGACGCTCACCTCAAACGATGTGATACTAGCTTACCTCAAATTCGCAATAGAATTTCATTTAACAACCGATGCATAAAACTATGCTATCGGAGCAGTGTTAGAGTAGGACTGTAAGCGTATAGCTACATGTCGCGTATACTTTCCAAAGCGGACGATAACTACGCCACGAATGAGAAGTAAATGTTAGCCATCGTATGGGCCCTACAGAGTTTGCGTATGTATTTGTATGAAACTTCAAAAGTAATAATATTCACCGACCATCAACCTTTAACTTTCGCTCTTAGCAACAAGAACCACAATAAGAAACTCAAAAGGTGAAAAAGCTACCTTCAAGAGTACAATCATAAAGTACGATGCAAGCCAGGAACTTCAAACGTAGTTGCGGACGCTTTGTCCAGAAATCCCCCAAACCCCAAATAAATAGCACAATTGCAACGGTAGATAGCGTCGATAGCTCGTCAAATTACCTCACATAACCTACCATAGATACTTAAGACAAGGGGGTTAACCCAAAATTGTAAATGAACTATTCACATCAGAAAACATAAAGGGCACATACAAAGGACGATACACGCAAAAACAAAAAATAATAAAACAGTATGAGACAGGAGACACAGTAGAGAAAAAGTTGCAGAAAATAGAAAAACTACAATCAACACACAAAATGGTTGAATTATCCACAATAATAATATCAATTCTTGCTGACCTGTTTCGGTAAGGCAACTATCTAAGACTACTCATACTCTCAGCGTATTCCGATAAAAACCGGCGCTGCAGCCGTACAAAATGCCAATTACAATTATCCACGTATTTTACGTAGAGGAATACGAAATGGCGTTCGCTAACCTATCGAACAGATTAAACGAAATAGAAAGAACACGCCCAAGGTAGAAAAAGCTACTAATCTAAAATATAAGCTTCATATCTTAAAAGAAGAATTAAATAATTCATTTTACGCTCTCGATTGGGCTAAAACAAACACAATAAGTTCTGTAATTTTGTCTAAAATTCAAATCGAAAATATAACAACCGCAGTAGAATTATTAGAATTTTCTAAGATTAAAATAAGAACGAGCTGTAAGAGCATAATCTATATCATAAGCATCCCATTGTTAACGAAAGAAATTTGTACAGCCATGTTATTTAAACCAGTTAAGCCAGTAAGAGGTTCTAGCCGGGAGGTCCCGACTAGAGAATACCCTGAGCCCTCTTATTCCAACACCAAATAAATTAAATAAAAAAAAGTTCCCTTGGCAGGGTTCGAACTCGCAACTGATTGCGTTACTTACTGTCGACTCTACTGAACAGCCACACCAGCAAAAAAAAAAAAAACGAGAAAGAAGGGCTATCTTCGGCACGCCAAAGATCTAATACCCTTGCAGACCCAATCTTGTCATAATGCTCATAGTGCTTTGCCCCTATCTAAGAAGTACCGGGAAAATAGTAAATGCCGAGTTTGGTGAAGATATCTTGATAAACAAAATGTTTTTTCATACAACTTAATTTTCGACCGATCGTTCCTATGGCAGCTATATGATATATGGGTCCGATCTTAATAGGATTTTGCATATATGAGGAGCATAGTAAAACTAATAAATGCCGAGTTTGGTCAAGATATCTTGAAAAACAAAATCTTTTTTCATACAAAAACTTAATTTTCGACCGATCGTTCCTATGGCAGCTATATGATTTAGTGGTCCGATCCAGCTGGTTTTCACATATGTGCTGCGTGCAACAGAAAGAGGGAGTTCTGCAAAGTTTCATTAAGATAGCTTTAGAACTGAGGGACTAGTTCGCATAGAAACAGACAGACGGACAGACGGACATGGCTATATCGACTCGGCTGTTGATGCTGATTAAGAATATATATACTTGATGGGGTCGGAGATGAGTTCTTCTATGCGTTACACATTTCACGACAAAATTATAATACCCTCTGCAAGGGTATAAAAAAAATACTTTCCCCGGTAGGGCTCGAACTTGCGACAGACCGCACCACTTGATATGCCTCTACTCAGCAGCCACACCAATAACTAAGTACTTATGATACAAAAAGAAATAAAATAGCATTACAGAAAAAAGTGTATAAACATGTATACAGAAATTCTCAAGGCTGCTGCGCTATCCAATTGCGCATTTACATATAACTTTGATGTTTTTTTTAAAAGATTTTTATGAAATTTTCTACAGTATATCTTATTGTACCATAGAATACTTGTGTATTCTGAAAAAGTCTATTTGATTTAAATTGTGGCTTAAATTGGTTGGCAACAAAAGTTGGGTTATTAACTTGATTTATAGCTGTGTGGTGGTAGCGGGGAGGTGGCAATAGGTATAAAATGAAAGATACTTGACATATATATAATATTCTAGAAGCAACATTTCGTGTTTCGTCACTCTAGCTCTTATTTTTTACACAATTTGCTTAACAAACAGAATGTTGAAATCGATAATTATCGATTGTTTGGAAACGTAGTAAGTTATTGATCATCGCAAACAATCTCGATCTGCGCAGGCACTAGGAGGACATACAGCTGAAATTTCAAGTCTTTGGCCCTTATAGGATCTGAGATCTTTGCGTCCATACATACGGACAGACGGACAGACTGACAGACGGACATGGCTAGATCGACTCGGCTGTTCATGCTGATCAAAAATATATATACTTTATGGCGTCGGAGATGCTTCCTTCTGCCTGTTACATACATTTACATTTTGCACAAATACAATATACCCTTTCTACCCATTTTTGACGAGTTCAGGATATAACAAGTAAGAGGTTCTAGTCGGGAGCTCCCGACTAAGGAATACCCTGAACCAAAGACAATATAAACACTAAGATGAGTAACGCCATACAAAATGCTACTATGCAGTTTGATTTTTTGAAAATTGAGAACGAAAACGAAATCTGTAGCATTGCGCTCTCACGGTCGAGAGAACGAAAAAGCTAAAAATAGAATTTGGTCTCAGCTTCGGCTCGGTGAGGGCCGTGCAAGCAATTATGTTTGTATGCGTGTAAATATACATACATAACAGCATATTTGAATGTGTTGTTATCCACTGCTCCGATTATCGATAACTTACTCCGTTTTCAAGCAATCGATAAAAATCGATATCGATATCGTGTTTTTGGGCAATATTGGTAAATAATACGAGCTGAAGTCAACAAATTTGAAATTTCTAAAATAGAATATATATATGCATTTGATGTTGGAAGAAGAGGGTTTAGGGTATCCCCTAGTCGGGAACTCCCGACTAGAACCTCTTACTTGTTTTAATTGTACACGTTAGCAAACCAAATGTAACGGCTCCAGTATCGCCCGGCTCACTGCCGTAATGCACATCGAACAGCACATCTCTCTTCTCGACTACTTGCCCAGTGCTCGGATAATACGATATCCTTTTAAATCTATGGCATATCCGACCCTACGTATCCCTTGGCACTGAATTTGCTTAGCCGCTTACCCTTTTCCAAAGACACTGCAATGGAACCAAAAACTTTAAAATGACAAATTGAAGGTTTTTTACCATTCCATGCTTCTATGGGCATCATATTTGTAAGCGCACTTGTGGGTGATCGGTTGCGCACATAAACTGCTGTAGATATCGCTTCTGCCCATAAAGACGCCTTTAAACCAAAATGGACTAGCAGGCATCGTGACATTTCAACCAAGGTACGGTTTGCCCTCTCAGCCACGCCGTTCTGCTGAGTCGTATATGTTATAGTTAATTGCCGTGCTATACCGTTAACTTTGTTCACGTATTCGCGCCCGTTGTCGCTGCGAATATACTTTATCCGTCTACCTGTTTGTTTTTCCACCAAAAGCTTAAATTCGACAAACTTTAAGAAAACTTCAACTTCCCCTTTCAGAAAATATATAAAGATGCGCCGACACTCATCATCGATGAATAATAGAAAATATCGATTGCCGCCAAGTGATTTTGTCTCAAATGGTCCGCACACATCGGAATGAACAAGTGCCAAAAGTTCACTCGCTCTGTTTTCCGTTGAATGGGAAAAAGGGTGTACGTGTATTTTACTCAGCATACATGTCTTACTTGACACTTTGGATGAAAAATCAACTCCTTCCACCTCACGCATTTTATTTTTGGTTAATTCAGTCAGGCTCCGAAAATTTAAGTGCACATAGCGCTTATGCCAAAGTGCTCCGTCTTCACATAAAAAACTGAATTTTCGGAATTCAAATATTCCACCTACTTGCTCCGAGACTCGGCTCTGCAACAACAACATAAGTACCCAAATTGTGCTGTTGTTATTTCTACCCCCTGCTTTGTCGGAACGACAATGAAATTTGCAAAGAACGCAGTGGAATTACTTATCCCTTTTCTTTGCACTAAGTTTCCTATTTCCTCATCATGGCTGACAAACCTCTTGTTGATCAGAACAGAGGACGAAAATGGGGTTTCGTGCGCACTGTTGTTACTTTGAATTTGTTGTTGCTTCCTATGGTAAATTAGCCTTTTTTGGGTTTGCTTTTGCCTTTGCGGACCAACTCAATCTGTGCCTCATGTATTTTAAAACGGTAAAAAAAACTCAGATTGTCGGTTTATCTGTTTTTATTTCTTACTCAATGGATTGAAATGGTCGGTGGGGAGGGTATATTTAACATCAGCTGTGCGAATGGTATTCGCACACAAACGGTTCACGTCAAATAGTAATAGCTATTTTTATTAAAATGCCTACGAAACTCTGCAAACAATTTATTTTCAATAGCTCCTTACCGGCTTAAATAGTTAGACTATTTACAAATCTTTGTTAACTAACAACATGCAAAAGTCTGTAACGTTATGGCAGGCTACAGATTAAATCGATTATTGCTTCTTTGAGCACATTTGAAGTAAACATGTTGGAAAAGACTCACTTTACACCACCACAATTTGGTATACATGTGAAATGCGCGCGCTTTTAAATTAATAAATATAGTCATGTACTTTATATAACGTCAATTTAATGATAATATTTATTAAGGCATCAGTCAATGTTTTTCAGACTGTCTACTAATTTTAGAGAAGCAGCATTATATAAATTTAAAAAAGTAAGAGGTTTTCGTTGGGAGCTCCCGACTAGGAATACCCTGAACCCTCTTATTCCAACACCAAATAAATTTTTAAAAAGCGTTCCCTTGGCAGGGTTCAAACTCGCAACTGACCGCATTACTTGCTGTCGACTTTACTCAACAGCCACACCAGCAAAAAAAAAAGAAACTTTCCCCGGTAGGGCTCGAACTCGCGACAGACCGCACCCCTTGATATGCCTCTACTCAGCAGCTACATCAATAATTAAGTACTTATGATACAAAAGAAACTAAAATAACATTACAGATAAAAGTGTATAAACATGTATACAGAAATTCTCAAGGTTGCTGCGCCATCCAATTGCGCAATTACATAAACCTTTGGTGTTTTTTTAAAAGATATGTATGAAATTTTCCGCAGTATATCTTATTGTACCATAGAATATTTATGTATTCTGAGAAAGTCAATTGCATTTAATTTGTTTAGTTTGTTGTTGTTGTTGTTGCATTGTGACTGGTTGGCAACAAAAGTTGGGTTATCAACTTGATTTATAGCTGTGTGGTGTAGCGGGGAGGTGGCGATAGGTATAAAAGGATTCTTGACTTATATATAATATTCTAGAAGCAACATATCATGTTTGGTGACTCTTGCTCTTATTTTTTTTACAAAATTTGCTCAACAAACAGAATGCTGAAATTGATAATTATCGACTGCTTAGAAACTGAGTAAGTTATCGATTATCTTGATCCGTGCAGGCACTAGGAGGACCTACAGCTAAAATTTCAAGACTCTAGTTCTAATAGGTTCTGAGATCCTTGCGTTCATACATACGGACGGACGGACAGACAGACGGACATGGCTAGATCGACTCGGCTATTGATGCTGATCAAGAATATAAATACTTTATGGGGTCGGAGATGCTTCCTTCTGCCTGTTACATACATTTGGATTTTGCACAAATACAATATACCCTTATATATAAATGGGTTCAGGGTATAAACACGAATTAAAATAGCAGCACAAAAGAACAAAACATCGCAGTTGCAGTGCTGTTGACAGAATTCAAAGCAGACGAGCATGATTGTGTGTGTCCATTTAATTTAAGAATAGTTGTTACAAATACTAATAGGAAAAACTGATGCACCCTGCCCAAAGATCACGGCTAAGGTGCACGACCAATAATCGACACTAGTTAGCGCATTCCTAAGAGCCACCGTGGGACAGCTCCACAGTGGGATTCAACCTGGACACCCGACACCAACCAATAAGGCAGCAACGGCGAGAAAGCGGCAACGGTGAAAGGAGTAGCAGCGGCGACAAACCAACGGCGACAAAACGCCAATAGCCGCGCCAGTTTGAGCCTTGTACATATTAAGCCCCATTTTGTCATGTTAGTTCTTACGCAGCACTATAAATACACAGTTGTTTTATTTATTTTTTTTTTTAAATAACAATTATTAATTGTTTTAATTGGTACCCGAGCAGAGACCGGCTAAGGCCAACCAAGAATAATTCCACAATTTATATTTTGGAATATTTTAAAATCGATACACCCTATTATTGCTTTTAAATTAAGTGATCTCAAATGCTATTTACAAAACCTTGTTATAATTTTTATATTTTACCACGCTTAATCATTAGGCTCTCAATACCAAAATGTAAACGATAAATAAACTAAACACTGTACCTGCAGTGTAAAAAACCCAATTCTGCAACTCTCGAGGGAACCTCCAGAATAGAAGGAGAGAACTAGCCACTGGTTCTACAATAAAAAATAAAAAAAATAATAGAAAGCAAGAGTCTAAAGTTGTCCGATTCATCAAAAATGCGCGAAAAAGATCATTCTGACGCGCTAGCTAATATGAAACTCGGTTTATCTAGCAACCCGTACACGAGTCCAGGGCTAAATAAAGTAATTTAGTCTTTAATTACGGACACACTTCAGTGAGGCGAAATAATACGCCAGGCCATTAATGGTAAAATAGCCGATATCCAGATATTCAGAAAAGGTTCCCGATATAACGAGTTTAATAAGGGATTTCTCAGGAGATAAAACCGCATCCAGGTCATGGAAGAGAAACATCGAAAAGAAAATAGCCATTTATAAGGGCCAAGACAATACCTATAAATATTATTTAATTACACTAGCAATACTCAATAAAGTAATAGGAGAAGTGGGTACTGTGCTTGAGTCATACAATACCCCAATGAATTGGAAAGCCATTCCAAGTGTCTTACAGAACATTACGCCGATAAGCGAGATTTGAAAACTATCGAGTATCCGATGTTCTAACTGACACAGGGTCGTTTGTCCGTTACCGAATTTTACCAAACGGTATACCACCAGTTGTCTTTGATTCTTAATCAGATAAGTGTTCATGAAAACAAACCAGATGTAGTAAGGGCTTTGCATTTCTGCAACTTATTAGAGAACCAAGAACAGAGAAATTCTTTTATACCCATAATTAGACAACAACCGCCACCTCTACCAATTCGACATTTTTTAGCTCACCCTAATCCTAAATACTAACCACCAAAAATTATATATATAATTAAGTTTTGCACGTTAGGTTACTATAAAAAAATATATTTCAATTTATTATTTTCACTTAACGGCTACTTTTGTTGAGTACATTCAGATTTGCTTCCCGAATATGAACTGATTTATCTAACTGTTGCGGTCGCTTAGCAAACTTCGCTTTGAGAGAGTTTGAGTCAAAATTGAGTGAAGTTTGAGCTGCGTCAGCAATTATGCGTGGGATAGTACTCTGATGGGAACATTGACAGTGGCGTGATATTTAGGGTGAATTGTTTATGTCTACCAAAGGGGGACAGTTTGATCTTGACCAATGTCGATGTTATCACCAGGCTCTTTGTTTACAATATTAGAAATGTTTATAATTGTGCTTATGCTTATGTGCTAAGTTATGTTAAAGGGTGGGTGCGACTATGGATATGTCACTCCCCCAACCATTAGAAAAGTGCCTGTCCTCAGGTGTTTAAGTTTGGATATAGTGTAACATTTTCTTCTTTTACAATTGGTATATCTCCTATTATTGTAGGTGTTTCTTCTACTTTGGGTTTTTTATATTTTATAATTAATTTCTTAGGTATGCTTTTGAACTTATATGTCAAATACAGTGTTAAACTTATTAATATGATTACAAATATGGTTATTGTAATTATCTGGAATACATTGTTAAATTTTGTATGTGCATTTATAATTTGTTTCGTTTGTACAAACGAAAGTGGTTCTAATTTTATAACATCATTGCTTACGTAAATGCTTTGAGTATAATCTAACACATTGTTTGAAATTGAAATTTCATTAATTTGCAGTGAACAATTAAAGATTTTTATTATATTGTTTCCTTCTATTGTTATTTCGTTATTTATACAATTATGGTTTAATATAGTTTTTGGTAAATTCCAAGTTAAAATTATATTTGGTTCTATGTAGTTGATTTGAAAATTTTGCAAAATTTTAGTATAACTACATTCTGATGTTATTTGGTTTAAAATTCCTGTTAAACATTCATTATTAATTAATTTTTTTGTTTCTCTGCTATAAACTTTTTTATCTTGGGTAAAATATTTTTTATGAGCTATTTCTGTCAAAATATTATTATTTTCATCCGGGTATGGAATTATTTCGAATACCGGGCTTTTTATTATTTCTCGAGGAATATGAGATATTATCAGTATTTCGTTTGTATCTGATTTAAACCAAGTGGAAGTTTTTGTATTCAACAATTTCTCAGAATTAACATGCAACAAATAGTCATGTTTTAGTAATTTTGGGTTAAAAATTCCTAATCTTGTGAGCTGCATTCCCATCTCAATGTCTTCTATATATTCTGTAAAGTGTTGTAAGTTAAATATAAGGATATCTAATTTCTTTCCTTTTTGTTTCTCTTGATCTAGTTCGTTCATGATTTCTATTCCTTTGTTTATAGCTTCTATTATGTAATTTAATTCGTTAACCTGAACGCTGTTTTCTGCTAAGTTGCTTATTTTTTGTTCAATTTCTGCTTTGTCTTCTTGATTTAATGTTCCAAATAAGTATTTATATGCTGTTCCTACTATGTTAACTAAACCTCTTTTGCTACGTTTGGCTATTTTTAAGCCGTTTATTTCTCTGTTTAATTTTTCTACTAGGTATTCGATTTGTATAAGGTTATTGAATTCTTTACTTTGTTCAATTAAATTGTTAAAAGTTTCTTCGGTTTTTGTTATATTAACCGTTAAACAGTGGAATTCGTAATCTGTCGGAATGTCTATGGTTCCTGTTTTAAATATGAGATATCCGTTATGGGCTTTGATAGGATTAATTTCAATACTCTGTGCATTTATATGGTTTACAGTTATTGATAGTAATATTATAATAATTAATTTAAGCTGGTGCTTGTATGTTTTGATCGCTGTCTGTTGTTGACCTGTAATTGTTATATTTGCTTTGATTAGTCTTCTTTTTCTTTTTGAATTTGGTTTTGTAATGTGTTATTTTCCTGCCTCTGTTAGTTTCCTCAAAATGTTTGTCGTCGATTTGTCTTAGTTCTCCTGTTTTCTTGAACGGGGTTGTCGTCTTTGATTTAACTAACGGTGAGTGTTTGTATCTAGTGTCAATTTCATAATTTGTTCGTTTTTTGTTGAGGTTATTTATTAGTTTTTCTTTATTAGCTTGAGTGTCATACTCTGGTGTACCTGCATATATGAATATGTCCGCTGGTGTTCTGTTAGTCGTTTTGTGCTTTGTTTTATGATTGTACGTGTAGAGTATAGTTTCAAATTTTGTAAGTTTATTTTCGACGTCTGAGTCGCTGTTAATGATTCTTAGTTTTTCGTTAACTGTCTTATGAAATCGTTCTACGTCGGATATACCATTTTTACTAGTGGTTATATTAATATTTACTGCTTCTGATTTTAGCCATAATTGTAAAGCTGTACACATAAAAGCTGAGTCTTTGTCTGCCTTTATTTCGATGGGTTTACCCATTTGGTTGAACACTTGTAATATAGCTCGTTTGGTTTCTAGCCAGTCTCTACTTTTTATTTCTATTAATGATGCAAATTTTGAATAGATATCAATGCAAGATAAAAATTGTTTATCTCCTACTATGTAAAAATCCATTACATATTTTTCTCGGATATTAGCGATTTCCGGAGTTATTTCGAAAGTTAATTTTGTATCTCTGTGTTCTGTTTTTGCGATGTTGCAAATCTCACATTCATTTATTAGATTTTGAATTAAATTTTGATAATCTGGGAAATAGTGGGTTTCTTTGAACCAATTGATAGTTTTTTCAATTCCTGGGTGTAATAATTCTTTGTGCTTTTTTAATATTAATTCTTTGAATTCTGCGTATGTTTGAAGGTCTATTAATTTTGTACTAGTTTTCATTGCCTTTGTTGAATTATTCGGACTTATTATTTCTAAGTAGGCTTCTTGAAAAATTGGAAAATCTGCTTCGTTGTGGAAGTATAGCACACTTTTCTTTGTGCATAAGTATTCTTTTATTAATTCTTTGGCATGCGTATTAGTCATGTCTTTGTACGTAATTTTTATGTTGGTTTTGTGAAAGTAATTCGTAACTTTTGTTTCGTTCTCGGTTCCTTTTTCAAATTCTATTTGTCGATTATAATAATTAAGTGGTCTTTCTGTGATTTGTAAATGGTTACTGTTGTCTTCTTGAGCACTATGTATTGTTGCTCTTGTGCTAATTGTATCTTCGCCTAAGAAGTTTTCGTTTAATTGAATTCTGGACAGAGCATCTGCCACATAATTTTCTTTTCCTGGGACGTATTTAATTTGGAAATCAAACTCATTTAGCTTGATCTTCCACCTTTGTAATTTCATGTTAGGTTCTTTCATATTATTTAACCAGACGAGTGGTCTGTGATCACTAAGGATTTGAAATTGTCGACCAAAGAGATAGGACCTAAAGTATTTAGTGGCCCAAACGATTGCTAATAATTCTTTTTCAATCGTTGAATAATTTAACTCATGCTCGTTGAGAGTTCTACTTGCATAGCATATAGGCTTATGCTCTTGCGAAAGGACGGCCCCTATTGCCATATTACTCGCGTCTGTAGTTAATGAAAATGGTTTTTCGAAGTTAGGGTATATTAAAATTGGGTCGGATGTTATGAGTACTTTTAGCTTTTCAAACGCTAGTTCGTAGTCTCTGTCTTTTATATTGATTTTTGCTCCTTTTTTTAATTTAAGTGTTAATGGTTTTACTATATTAGCGAAATTTGGTATAAATTTCCTATAGAAACCACATAATCCTAGAAATGATTTAATTTCTTTTGGGGTTTTTGGAATTGGGAATTTGACAATTGCTTGTATCTTGTTGGGATTTGGTTTTATACCCTCAGTTGTGATTATGTGACCGAGAAATTCAGTTTCTTTTCTCATAAACTCGCATTTATCCAACTGTAGTTTTAAGTTAGCTTCTCTAAGCTTCTTAAATACCTTTTGTAGCGACAAAATGTGTTCCTCCAATGAAGTGGAAAAAATAATAATGTCGTCTAAGTAGACCAGACAATCCTTAAAAATTAAATCTTCTAAGAGATTGTTCATACAACGTTGGAACGTTGCAGGTGCATTCTTAAGACCGAATGGCATGCGAGTGTACTCGTAATGGCCATGTTTAGTCGAAAATGCGGTCTTGGGTATTGAACCAGGATCCATTTGGATTTGGTGGAAGCCTTTGGCTAGATCAATGGTTGTGAAATATTGACATTTTCCAAGTTTGTCTAATATTTCATCCATGATCGGGATAGGGTATTTATCATTAATAGTTAGTTCATTGAGATTGCGGTAATCTATGACTAACCGGAACTTTTGCTTTCCAGATGCATCGTTTTTCTTTGGAACGATTATTACTGGTGAGCAGTAAGGGGATTTGGATTTACGTATGATATTTTGTTTTATCATATCGCTTATTTGTTTATTTACTTCCTCATCGTATATTTGAGGATATTTGTATGGACGCTTGTAAATTGGGTCCTCATGTTTTGTTAGAATTTTGTGTTTAATTGTACTAGTGAAAGTCAAATTGTCACCTTCATGGTACTGGATATCACGAAATTCATGTAAAACTTTTTTTATTTTTTCTTTTTCTTCTGAGTTTAGGTGCTCTAGCCTAAACTCATTGTTTTCTATTAATTCATTATTAATAGCGAAGTTAAATGGTCTGTCCTCTGTTGAGGGTGGATCAAGGCACTCTTGTGCGGTCATGTCCTCTTCGACCTCTTCGTCGTTATATCTAAAACAAAAGTTAAATTCTCCTAAGGTTACGGATCCTTGTGCATAGTCTATTTTTGCTTGACATGCCTCAAGGTATTCTCTCCCAATCAGAACATCATAATGCTCTGAGAAGTCGTGAATATAGAATTTTTGTTTGCTCGGACAAATTTTGCTTGCTCCTAATCGTATACTTTGTTTTAATTCAATAACACCATTTATGGTGTGAACCTTTAATGTTTCGTTGTAAACTGGAAAATTTAAGCGGTTAGTTTTCATTAGATTAATGGTTGAACCTGTGTCGATGACACATTTTAGAACTTCGTCATTCATAATCAATTTTATGAATGGATTTCTTCTGTTTGTTCCGAGGCTTGCTGATGAAAATTTTCGGATGTATCCATTTTCATCTGCCCACTGTTACTATCTCTTTGACGTTTAGTCGGAGGGTTTGGTGCATTCAAGCGTGAATGGGACTGATTTTGGTAGTTTAAGGGATTTTGGTATCTACCTTGACTTAATTTCTGTTGGAACTCGTGGTGAGCTTTCTGATTGTCTTCGGACTTATTATGCTGTTTATTTTGTGCGTGATAACTCTGATTCGTGTTGGAATAGCCACTTGAAATGGTGGTTGGGTTAGCATTTTGCTGATAATTTCCCATGTTCCTACGATTGTTATTTGGATTTCCCTGAACATTATTATTTTTAGGTTTTTCAGTAACGCTATTTTCATATAATCCCTCTCTTTGAGCTACTTGCTTTAGTTTTTGTGTCGACGTAATGTCGTGTCTGGCTAACATCATGAAAAGCCTATCTGGTAATTTTTTTGTAATAACATCTTTGATTGTGTTATTCATAGCATTTGTATAAAGGGTTGTATTGCTAGGTATATTTTCTAGTGCTAACTTATTTAAAATAACAAAAGATTTATTCTCGAGCTCCTCGATGAACTTACGGACGTTTCCTTGGTAATTCGTGTTGTATAAGCGTCGAAGGAGTTCTTCAAATGGTGTCTGCACTTTGTATTCTTCAATCAATGCGTTTCTCAGCTCCTGCCAAGTGTTGGCTGCTGTCCTTTGTGATATTCTCTGAGCATCTCCTGTGACTTGCAATTCGATGGCTCCGTATAAGATGCTATGTTGTCTAACATCTCGGGTTGGATACAGGTGTAGGATGTAATCTATCCTTTTAATGAAGGCGTTTAGTTGATCCGTTGATCCGTCAAAGCTTGGCACCTGTCTAAGTTGTGAAAGGGCCTGGTTGAGGTGTTGTTCTGATAATTCCATTGTCATCTTGGTGTAATACACTTTTTTTGAATAGTTTTGAGTTTGTAGGTTTGAACTTTATTGTTCTTTGATTTTGCACTTTTATTTTAAGTTAAAGTTTGTGATGGATTATTGTGTAAATGTTTTTTTTTTTTTTTGTGTGTGTGTCTTAAAAAGACTCAGTAATAACGTATTGCAGGGATCAAACGATATGCAAAGCCAGTCGTTATTAACTGTAGTAGCTTTATTGCCCAAAGGGTCAATATTATTAAGCTACTAATGACCCGAAGGTTCTTGTGCGGATACGTATTCGAGAAAATTTTTATTACACTCCGACAACACTTTCGGTCGCGATTGTGCGTTAGATCTGGGAATTAATTATCCTTTAGCGATCTTTAATTTTTCCCGACGTATCCTACCGGCTGCGCCAATTAAGTTTTGCACGTTAGGTTACTATAAAAAAATATATTTCAATTTATTATTTTCACTTAACGGCTACTTTTGTTGAGTACATTCAGATTTGCTTCCCGAATATGAACTGATTTATCTAACTGTTGCGGTCGCTTAGCAAACTTCGCTTTGAGAGAGTTTGAGTCAAAATTGAGTGAAGTTTGAGCTGCGTCAGCAATTATGCGTGGGATAGTACTCTGATGGGAACATTGACAGTGGCGTGATATTTAGGGTGAATTGTTTATGTCTACCAAAGGGGGACAGTTTGATCTTGACCAATGTCGATGTTATCACCAGGCTCTTTGTTTACAATATTAGAAATGTTTATAATTGTGCTTATGCTTATGTGCTAAGTTATGTTAAAGGGTGGGTGCGACTATGGATATGTCACTATATATATTTTTTAGCTCACCCTAATCCTAAATACTAACCACCAAAAATTATACAAAATAATAGCTCCGGACAGTGAGAAAAATTTGTCCGATACTGTATTACATTCCAAGACCAGTCGCGAACTACCAGATTACACAACCAATAATAACTCAACAAGCCAAACAATTTCTTCAGCCGACATATGCACACTACTTTATACCCCAACAGTTCTTTGTAAAATATTAATTTTATGAACAGGCCCCAGGTAAATGATTTCGTGGGTAAACGCCGCCCTACAGCAACTATCAGACCTCCTCCGAAATTCTCACGACAGTGCCAGATAGCTACTAAAGCTTTTGGGCCAGCGGTAGAAGAGACCGAACCGTGTGTTTTATTACACAGACGTTGATGAACCAGCCTATTTCGAAAGCGCGGAGTTAGAAGGAGCTACCATTTTACCTGATCAGACCGCATGCGAAGGCACAATCGAATGTATGCCGACCATGGTTGAGGCCTATAGAATTAAAATAAAATAACAAGCGGTCAATAATATTAAAGTAAGAACTGGGCACATGTCAAACCCACAGGAAAATCTCATTGCTCGTAACACTCAATGACACTCAGACTTGTTCGAAGACACGGACGAAAAACTGACATACAGCATGAAAGTGTTATGCGAGATAAGAACGACATAAAACGTTCCTGTGCATAACAAGCATTAAGCCTACCCTGCTTCTCTGAGGAGAAGTAGAAAAGCCTTTACATCAGTTGTTGCGCGACGGCATTATAAGACCTTACGGTCGCCGTACAATGCACCCGTATAGGTGGTCCTTAAATAGAGTAATGCGTCAGGAGGGAAGAAGTTTCGTATTGTCATCGACTATAGGAAACTTAACGATGTAACAATTCCGGATCGATATCCGATCCCTGTAATCGGAGAAATAATCGCACAATTGGGCGAGAACAAATATTTTTTCGTGCTCGATGTGAAAAGTGTTTTTCATCAAATTCCACTCAACGGGGGAGATTAGAAAAAAAAACAGCATTTTCTGTTAACGGAGGGAAATATGAGTTTACCACACTTCCATTTAGGCTGAAAAATTCGGCATCAATTTTCCAGAGGGCGCTGGATGAAAATCTAAGGGAACACGTTGGAAAATATGCTACGCTTACATCGACGATATTATCGTCGTTAGTCAGTCCGAGAACGATCAGGCCTAGAAAAGATCTTCACCTTGAAAAGATCTTCACGACCCTAGGCAAAGCGAATATGAAAATACAAATCGACAAATGTGAGTTTTTCTAAACCCAAGTCGATTTTCTAGGTTTTACCATATCGGCAAACGGGGTAAGAACCAATTCTGAAAAATTAAGGGAATAGGAAAGTTTCCCATGCCCACCACCCTCAAGGAATTGCATTCTTTTCTGGGCTTATTGAGTCATTATAGAGATTTATCTACGATTATGGAAAATTAGCGAAACAACTCTTCTTAGAGGAGAAAAAGCAGACTCTTGACATTTGAAACAGCACACTGGACGCACTCAATAAAGTAAAGAGGACGCTCACCTCAAACGATGTGATACTAGCTTACCTCAAATTCGCAATAGAATTTCATTTAACAACAACACAACACAATAGGAAACTCAAAAGGTGAAAAAGCTACCTTCAAGAGTACAATCATATACTACGATGCAAACCTTCAAACGTAGTTGCGGACGCTTTGTCCAGAAATCCCCCAAACCCCAAATAAATAGCACAACTGCAACGGTAGATAGCGTCGATAGCTCGTCAAATTACCTCACATAACCTACCATAGATACTAGAGTCGTACTGCTCCGACACCCATTCCCCCTTACCACGGAATACCCCAGGGATAAGAAGATACAAGAACTAAAATCAGAAAATAAAAAAAGAAAACATGATGAAGATTTGCACTATCATAACAGCAAGCAAAAAATAATAAAACAGTATGAGACAAGAGACACAGTATATGCCAAGATCGATAAAAGACTTGGCTCAAAAATCACATCAAAGTACAGAAAAGAAAAAGTTGCAGAAAATAGAAAAACTACAATCAACACACAAAATGGTTGAATTATCCACAATAATAATATCAATTCTTGCTGACCTGTTTCGGTAAGGCAACTATCTAAGACTACTCACACTCTCAGCGTATTCCGATAAAAACCGGCGCTGCAGCCGTACAAAATGCCAATTACAATTATCCACGTATTTTACGTAGAGGAATACGAAATGGCGTTCGCTAACCTATCGAACAGATTAAACGAAATAGAAAGAACACGCCCAATTTTCCACAAACCTTACATTTGAACTTTCAAAGTCCGAAACTGACCTACGACGGCTCAAACTAACCCAACGAAAAGTTAGAGCAATAGAGGCACTGGGCACAGGTACACTGGCCGGTACACTGGCCCACAATGACCAAGAAATTCATATCACTAAAATGATCGAACAATTAGAAAACAATAACAATCAATTAGTTATAAATAGAGTCTTAAGCAAAAGAATTAATAAATTAAGCGAAGTAGCAAATAATATGATAAAATCCGAAACAGAAAACAAAAAGTTTAAGGTAGAAAAAGCTACTAATCTAAAATATAAGCTTCATATCTTAAAAGAAGAATTAAATAATTCATTTTACGCTCTCGATTGGGCTAAAACAAACACAATAAGTTCTGTAATTTTGTCTAAAATTGAAATCGAAAATATAACAACCGCAGTAGAATTATTAGAATTTTCTAAAATCAAAATAACAACGAGCTGTAAGAGCATAATCTATATCATAAGCATCCCATTGTTAACGAAAGAAATTTGTACAGCCATGTTATTTAAACCAGTTAAGCCAGTAAGAGGTTCTAGCCGGGAGCTCCCGACTAGAAAATACCCTGAGCCCTCTTATTCCAACACCAAATAAATTAAATAAAAAAAAGTTCTCTTGGCAGGGTTCGAACTCGTAACTGATTGCGTTACTTACTGTCGGCTCTACTGAACAGCCACACCAGCAAAAAAAAAAAAAATACTTTCCCCGGTAGGGCTCGAACTTGCGACAGACCGCACCACTTGATATGCCCCTACTCAGCAGCCACACCAATAATTAAGTATTTATGATAAAAAGGAACTAAAATAACATTACAGAAAAAAGTCGCAATTACCAAGCTATTAGAATGCGAAGCAGACGCGCATGAATGTGTGTGTGTCCATGTATACAGAAATTCTTAAAGCTACTGTCCCATTCAATTGTGCAGTTGCATATAACTTTGTTTTTTTCTTAATCGATCTTTATACAATGTTCTACAGTATATTTCATTGTACCATGGAATATTTGTGTATTCTGAAAAAGTCAATTGCATTTAAATTGTGGCTTAAATTGGTTGGCAATTAAAGTTGGGTTATTAAATTGACTTATAGCTGTGCGGTGGTAGCGGGGAGGTATAAGGTATAAAATGAAAGATACTTCACATATGTATAATATTTTAGAAGTTTTCAATTATCGGAAACAAACTTAATCTGCGCAGGCACTATCAGCACCTACATCTAAAATTTCAAGTCTCTAGCTCTTATTAGTTCTGAGATCCTTGCGTTCATACATGCGGACAGACAGACAGACGGACATGGCTAGATCGACGCGGCTCTTGATGCTGATCAAGAATATATGCACGGAGATTCTTCCTTCTGCCTGTTACGTACATTTACATTTTGCACAAATACAATATATATTATACCCTTATACCCTTATACCCCTTCTTAATGGGTTTAGGGTATAAAAAGGAAACAGAATAAAGAAATAAAATTTTGATAAAATTGTTAAATGCCAGCAACATATTTTCGGAATTAAAGAAAATTGTGAAGCCCATAACGATAAGGTTATTTGTAGTAAAAACAACTTTGTAGAATTAAGCAACGACACATACATTACATATTTGCCGAGAAGCTAGATGGCAGATTGTACAATAGCTAATAGCCAACATGTGCCCACACGAAAAACTTTTCACCGGTACGATTATGTTTAGCGATTTAAAGGGTTCAAACGGCATCGATAAGGAGACAATGGACTTAAAAGCAGTATTCCTTATCCAATTCAAGAACTCTACAGTAAGAATTGGAGAAGACGAGTACGTGTCGGACACAATGATGTTCGCAGAAGCAACTCTACCTTTTCTTCAATTAATGGAGGAAAGAACAAAAGTTGACGAAGTTCTTTCGTTACAAATGTTGAACGAGATCAAAATTAAGTCAAAAGAACTGGAAATCATTAGGAGTAGCAACACCAATACGAAACCCGATAACATTACGCTCTCAGGTACACTGCTCATCTTAATAGTGGCAGTAGTCGTTCGCCTGATTAGGCAAAGAAGCATCTCGCAACAAATCAACGGGGACGCTGCTCGACCGCCATTTCCACTCCAACACTACCCGTCCGAGGACGTCCGCGTCTAAAGGGGGAGGAGTGAAAAAGAGTTATTACAAATACTTAGAGGAAGTACTCATGGGCAGGGTGCCCAACGATCACGGCTAAGGTGCATGACCAATAATCGACACGTGCGCCAAGTCAGCGCATTCCTAAGAGCCACCGTGGAACAGCTCTACCGTGGGATTCAACCTGGACACCCGACACCAACCAATAAAGCGGCAATGGCGACAAAGCGGCTACGGCGTAAGCAGTAGTAGCGGCGACAAAGCAACGGAGACAAAACACCAACAGCCGCGGCAGTTCGACACTTATAAATATTAAGCCCAATTTTGTCAAGTTAGTTCTTAACCTGCTCTAGAATAAACAGTTGTAGTTGTTTTTAATAGAAACAATTATAAATTGTTATAATTTGCTTATAAGAATTCTTGGAATTTGCGCCTGCTGCTGACACGCGCTTCTTAAGCGATCTCTTTGAAATTTTCTACAGTACATCTTTTTGTGGCATGGAATATTTGTGTCTTCTCAAAAAGCCAATTGCATTAATAAAGTGGCATAAATTGGTGGGTAATATAAGTTGGGTAAGTTGGTAACGTGCATGTGGTGATAGGTATAAAGTGAAAGATACATGTTATATATAATATTATAGAGGCTACATATCAAGTTTGGTGACTCTAGCTCTCATTGCTTACCCAAATTGCTCAAAAACGTTATCGATTATCGGAAACAAACTCGATCTGCGCGGGAGTCACCTTCGTGGCCATGGTCGATGATAACAAGTTGTAGGTAAAATAGTTAAGTTCCCGTGTCCAGCGTTGGCTATGTAGATATTAATTATGAATTAGAAAATAAAGAAATGCACTTCTGTCCAGTTTGAATAGTAAATACGATCTGATTTATTCGACCAAGTGTCGTTCTTAAGTAGCCTAAGTATTAAAATATATAAGAGTGAATGTGTGGTTGCTGTTGATGGGTTCAAGACTGCTGAGTTGACGTCGCAAGTGGTCGCTGATATTGATGTTTCTGCATCCTGTCAAAAAGCTGACATTGGTGTCTATAAGTTAACAGGGGCCAACGACACCAGCTCCAGATGCTGATAAAGCACTGGGTCGGATGTTCTTAGGAGTTAACAGGGGCCAGCAAAATGAAATATAACACCAACTAAAGATGCTGACATAGCTCTGAGCCGGATGTTCTTGCACGACGGCAGCGCACGAGGCGCAAGCTAAGCATTCTAGCAGCCGTTATGAAAAGCACTCAATATCTTAGTTAATTTTGATCAATCTTTAATAAGTTTAGATTTTAATTCGGCTTTCGCTGAGGCACATCGGCCCATCGAGTTCGCGTATAAATTAAATCACTCTTTACGGCGTATCGGCCTAGTGCTTTATAAAAGTTTTGTAATTCTTCAATTATCAAATAATCCAAATAAAGTCCTATAACTAAAATCCGCGAGGACCTTTTATTTAAATATTAATTAGCCCCCAACGTTTTAATTATTTTGAGCGCTGTGCAGTGTAAGGAACTAGTCTACCAGTACAGGACACTTCGCGCTGTGTAAAACCAATACCCAACCTACCAGTTCAAACAATAAAAGCTGTGCCTGACCTACATCAATTTACGTCATCGGCGCAAATCCAATAAAAGGCCATTTAATACTCCGAAGCCGCTAGAGTTCTTCGGCCAGCGACTTGTCAACAAACCAGCGCGCAAGCGGGTTTGGGCAGCGAAGTAAACAATCATAAAAAAGCATTCGCATCTACAGCGTGGGAAGCCGTAGTGTTAGACATAGAAGAACAACCCTTCTAGGATCAAATAAAATGTAAGTGGGCCATCATTTGGCACAAACTTTTTTCAATTTGCGTGATTTATTTAAAATAAAATACAAAAAAAAAAACATAAGTGAGAAACATAAATTTGCAGTAATTGTGTTCCCAACTTACTTTAAGTAACACAATTTTGCATCCATCAGCAATTTTCAATCAACTCTCGTCTGTTAGCATTCATTTAATTCTCTGTTGCTGATTTGCCCTTGAAATTGTGTTCGCGGGGATCTGCGTCAGACGACTCCACCACCTTAGATAGGGAAGCCGTCCCGCAAAAAATCGCTGACAACAGGTGTAAGGAATGGAGCCTGAGCAGCTTAGGGTTTTGGTGCAGGCCGCAGTGTCCTCCGCCTTAGAAGCACAGAGCGCAGTACTGAAGGAAAGAACGCTCAGAAACAAGAATTGGCAGGCAGAATATCTGCCAGTAGTATAGAAACACCGCCGGTCCAGGCATTTGAGCCGGTGGAAATCAGAAACGACGTCCAACGTAATGAACCATTGGGCGCCGTTAAATGCTTAGCAGAATTTACGGGGGTGCCAGAGACGTACGCCTCTTGGAGACAAGCTGTGATAGCGGCATATAAAATTTACAAGCAATACGACGGCACCTCAATCCACTACCAGGCGGTCATTATTATTAAGAGCAAAATTAGGGAGGCTGCTGATGGCGTTTTGGGTTAGTTTGCCACAGTAATGAATTTTGATGCCATAATAAACCGTCTCGATTTCACATACAGGGATAAAAGAGGCATTCACGTCATAGAGCAAGAGATGAGCACCCTAAGACAGGGGTCATCAACAATTTTACCATACTATGACGAGGTTGAGAAAAAGCTTACTCTTCTCACCAATAAGGTCATCACATGTCCCACGAACCAAGCATGGCACATGGGCTCTGTACGAAGCTCAGAGATTATGCGTTGCGTGTTTTCGTCTCAGGCCCTACATCAGTAGGAGAGCAGCAGGGATCCAGACGAGATTTCTCATCGACACGGGCGCTTCCATGAATTATATCAGGCCACATACAAATTACAATACATACATAAAAGGTGTGTGCGCAGTAAATTCTTCCTTCTCTACCCATTCTCTACACTGCACCACGAATATCTCTCATAAGTGCCTTATATCTCTGTTCGGCAAAATTGCCACATTTTTCGTACTCCCAGACCTGTCCACGTTTGCTGGAATTGTGGGGTACGACTTGCTCATGCAAGCAGGAATGTCGCTTTGTCTTACTTCTGGCCAATTCAAATGTGGCGCAGAAACTGAACAAATCGAATACCACAAGTGCGCGGATGTTAACTTTACCAATGTTGACAGCGCCGACACGCCCGTTGTTGTAAAAGATAAATTCATAAAAATGCTAAAAAGCAAACATAAGGCCTTTGCAGATCCGGAAGAAGCACTTCCCTATAACACATCAGTGGTGGCAACCATCAGGACCACTGATGAACAACCAGTTTATGCCCGACTGTACCCCTATCCCATGGGAGCAGCGGAATCCGTTAATTAGAGATTCAAAGCCTTCTGAAGAACGGTATCATCAAAAAATCTGTTTCCCCCTACAACAACCGCATTTAGGCGGTGGACAAGAAGGGGACGGACGAGTTTGGTAACAAGAATATGCGCCTCGTAATGAATTTTCGCAAACTGCCTAACATTCTAATGATTTTAGGGAATCTTGGCAAAGCTAAATACTTTTCGACATTGGACCTAAAATCCGGCTATCACCATATGACTCTAGCAGAGCGCGACCGTGAAAAAACAGCCATTGCAGTTAATGGGGGGCAGTACGAATTTTGTCGACTTCCCTTTGGGTTGAAGAACTGACTTGACGACGTAGTGCGTGAGCAAATTAGCAAATCTTGCTATGTCTATGTTAACGATGTCATCGTCTTCTCAAAAGATGAAAATTCTCATGTCTAACATGTAGAGTGGGTCTTAAAGAGACTGTACGAGGCACATGTGTGAATCTCCAAGGAAAAATCGAGTTTTTTAAGAAAAGCATAGGTTTTCTTGGTTTCGTGGAAACCAGTAATGAAGCTACAAGGGACACTGAAAAAGTCAAAGCGATTCAGGAGTTCCAGGAACCAAAGAATATATTCGAGATCAGATCATTTTTACGACTGGCCAGCTACTATAGGTGTTTCATCAAAGACTTTGCCTCAATAGCAAAACCCATTTCTGATCTTTTAAAGGGCCAGAATGGGTCAGTAAGTAAACATAGATCGCGAAACATTCCAGTAGAATTCTCTAAGCTTCAGCGCAACATTTTATGATCAGAAAACGTCATGCTCAGATACCCTGACTTTAAGAAGCCGTTTGATCTAACGACAGACGCTGCAACTTACGGCATAGGGGCAGTGCTTTCTCAAGAGGGTCGCCCCATCTCAATGATTTCCAGAACATTGAAACCCCCGTAGGGGAACTACGCCACCAACGAGTGGAAACTTTTGGCTACAGTTTGGACCCTTAGCAAGCTACGTCACTACCTATATGGGGTAAAAGAGATTATCATTTTCACGGACCACAAACTTTTGCCGTTTCTGATTCAAACCCGAACGCCAAAATTAAAAGATGGAAGGCGTCCATTGAGGAAACGAATCCGCGAATATTTAATAAGCTAGGCAAGGAGAATTTAGTTGCTTATCGCGACAACAGCTCAGTGCTCTTGACGAGCTGAATACTTACTCCTGCGCAGCCACAGCCCACAGCGAGCTGTCCTCGACCTATACAATTAAGTCAACCGAAAAGCCACTTAATTGTTTCCAAAATCAAATTGTTATTGAAGAGGTTCGCGTCCCCACCAAACGCAACTTAATTCTTTTCGGGGACGCCATGAAGTGAGCTTCACTGATCGCTCAGCCCTTCAAGATGAACTCTTTGACTTGACTAATCCAAATGCAGTTAACGCCCTCCATGGCTTAGTTCGCATGCTTAGTTCTAGGCAAAAAGTTCTGGCACTGCAAAAACCGAGTTGCAGATGTCTTCAACGTTGATGAGAGGAGAAAATTTCTCGTTGCCGAACATAATAGATCGCATAGAGCAGCTCAAGAAAATGTTAAGCAAGTGATATCAGAATACTATTTCCCTAAAATGGCGAAGTTGGCTAAGGAAATTACGAAAAGTTGTAGAATCTGCTCAGCAGCCAAATACGATAGGCACCCTAAAAGACAAGAACTGGGAGAAACTCCGATCCCTGAGACTCCTGGGGAATTTCTACACATTGATATTTTTTCCACGGACAAAAATTTCTTTTTTACCTGTGTTGATAAATTGTCTAAATTTGCAGTCGTACAACCAACTCAGTCGCGCACTGTTGGGGACTTAAAAGCTCCACTACTGCAGCTCATGAATTTCTTTCCACGAGCCAGAACAATTTATTGCGACAACGAACTTTCGATCAATTCTCAAATGATAAAGACCCTGTTGTTAAACAACGGAGTCCATATTGTTAATGCGCCCCCGCTGCATAGCACCTCCAATGGCCAAGACGAGCACTCTAGCCGAGCTTGCACGTTGCCTCAAGCTGGAGAGAAACATCAGTGACTCAGTCGAAGTAATAATGCTAGCCACGATTGAGTATAACACGACAATACATTCGGTCATCAGGTCAGGCGAACCTGAAGGAGAAATATCAGCAAAGTAGGCGAAAAAGTCCTAGTAAAAAGAAACCACAGGCTTGGCCATAAACGTACGCCCTTATGTGAAGAACGGATCGTAAAGGCAGACCTTGGCACGACCGTTCTCATTGGAGGGAGGGGGGTCCACAAGGACAACCTTAAGTAGGGCGAGACCTGAAATAATACATCGATTCTATGCATCTTGAATTTAACTATAAGTTTCAACATTTGTGCCACTAGGCTTCACCTTTAAGTTTTAATAGGCAGCTATCAACACAAAAGTTCAGGAACAAATCAATCAACTCACTTCAAGTGTCAACACAATACTAAAAGCTGCAAAAAAAATTAGATAGATTCTGGGCATTTACACGAAACTCTTTTAGCTCGGAAAAGAATGTTGCTGATAGAAATGCAGAATTTGATGCTCGCTGTTATCCTTGCAAGAATTAATACCATAAGCCCAAATATATTAGATCACGCAGATTTCAAATATGTTCGGATTGATGAACCAACAGGTACTTCAATAGCTGACCTTATGTGCGTTGCGTTCGTGAAAGTATTATAATCTGTTAATGCCCTTCACTTTATCATTAAGTTCCCGATACACAAAATGGCTTGGAGAAAGGTGATGCTGTATCCAGTTGCACATGAGAATGCTGTGCTACAAATTGACGACAACATTATAGCTGAGTGTGGAGATCAAGTGCTTGCCCTTAAGAGTTGCGCTTCCACGCCGCGAGGAACCTTTTGTTAACTTCCACCGACCAGCTCTTGTACCAGAGAGCTGAATGCTGGTGGCTTGGCAAACTGCCAAATGCCGCCGAGTCACTTAGACCCGATCACATGGATCGATGACGGAATTCTGATCATCAATAACCGGCCTGCTAAGGTTTGCACTGACAACAGTAGTAAGACTTGGGTTCACGGAACGAATCTAATCACGTTCGTTAATTGGGCTCTGATCAACGAAACTAATTACTTGAATCGCAACAACGTCCAGAGTAAGTTCCCCGGCATCCCGGCATCTCCCCTTCTGAACGTCACCGGCCACCAAGACGTGCTGAGCCTCCCTTGTCTTCATCGCTTAAATGAACGTAAGGAGATCATCAAGGAAGTCAAGGACGAAAATGGAAGGGTCGACAGCGTGGTAATAGCCTTCTTGTTGGCTGCTGTTTGTTGCACCATAATTTGCATCGGAGTCACCTACCGTCGGTTCACCAAAAACATGACCTCGACCAAAGAGATTAAGAAGGTGATCGCCGAGATAGGAGCGACCGAGGGCGGCCTTAACTTAAAAGGGGAGCAGTTAACGGAGGCCAACGACACCAGCTCCAGATGGCTCCAACAGGGGTCAGCAAAATGCAATATAACACCAGCCAAAGATGCTGACATAGCTCTGGGCCGGATGTTCTTACACGACGGCAGCGCCCGAGGCGCAAGCTAAGCATTCTAGCAGCCATTGTGAAAAGCACACAATAGCTCAGTTAATTTTGATCAATCATTTTTAAGTTTAGTTTTTAATTCGGCTTTTACTGAGGCACATCGGCCCATCGAGTTCGCGTATAAATTAACTCACTCTCTACGGCGTATAGGCCTAGTGTTTTATAAACCATAAATTATTAATTAATTTTGTGTTTCTTTAATAATCAAATAATCAATATAAAGTCCTATACGAAAATACGCTTGGAACTTTTATTTAAATATTAATTTATACAGTGTGGGACAGTTGGTATATGTAGATACATATGTACTTACATATGTGTCTATGTACGTATTTGGTGGTTTGAATATTTTTAGTTTATTATTTGCTGCTTCTTAGTGGTTTCGTGGGTGGTCTGTCTGTCCGTCTGTCTGTACGTATGAACGTAAGGATCTCGGAACCTATAAGAGCTAGAGAAAATTGAAATTTTAGATGAAGGTGCTCCTAGTGCCCGCGCAGCTTGAGCTTGTATCAGATAATCGATTACTTACTCCGTTTCCAAGCAACCAATAAAATCGATATCGATATCCTAGTTTTGGGCAATTTTGGTAAATAAGAAGAGCTATAGTCACCCAACTTGACATATAGCTTCTAAATTATAATATATATATATGCATTTGATGTTGGAAGAGGAGGGTTCAGGGTATCCCCTAGTCGGGAGCTCCCGACCGAAGTCTTTCAACTGGTGAATTGCTTGAGGATTATTTGAATGATGTGACGTGTCTGGTGATATTGTATTGCTTACAAAAATCAATGAACACATTTCCTTTGAATTCTGCGCCCTGATCACAAACAATCTTCTTTCGTATCCCAAAGGTGTCATAAAGTGCCTGATTGATTTAGCAACATTTATACTGTTTCTAAACGGTATTGTGTACTCTGTTGCGAATCTTGATAATTTATCTATTATTGTTAGTAAGTTCTTGTTGTTGATTGTGACTTTCGTTGTTGTACTCTTTCTGTTGTCTGTTGTTACTCTGGTCTCGTTCATTTGGTGTTCTATTGTTACTCTGGTCACGTCCACATGATGTTCCGTTGGAAGCATCTCTGACCCTATAATGTATATATATTCTTTATCTCGATGTCCGTCTGTCTGTCTGTCCGTCTGTCCGTATGTATGAACGCAAGGATTACAGAACCTACAAGACCTAGAGACTTATATGTAGATGCTCCTAGTGCCTGCGCAGATTAAGTTTGTTTCCGATTATCGATAGCTTACTCCGTTTCCAACCAATCGAAAAATATCGATATCGATATCCTGTTTTTTGGGCAATTTTGGTGAATAATAAGAGCTAGAGTCTCCAAACTTGACTTATAGCTTCTTAAATGGAAGAAGAGGGTTCAGGGTATCCCCTAATCGGGAGCTCCCGTCTAGACCAGACTTACGTTATTGATAATAGAATCCTTCACATCTTTCGGGAGTGAGAGTTCCTCAAAGTCTCTTCTTCGTGTCCTCCGAGTTGTCGGCTGCGCCAGTTACTTTCGTGGCCGTGGTCGATGGTAACAAGTTGTAGGTGAAAGGGTTAAGTTCCCTTGGCCAGCGTTGGTTATGTAGATATTAATTATGAATTTGAAAATAAAGACATGCACATCTGTCCAGTTTGAATTGTAAATACGATCTGATTTATTCGACCAAGTGTCGTTCTTAAGAAGCCTAAGTATTACAATATATAAGAGTGTATGTATTTATATATGAATGTGTGGTTGCTGTTGGTGGGTTCAAGACTGCTAAGTTGACGTCTCAAGTGGTCGCTGATTTTGATGTTTCTGCAGCCTGTTAAAGTGCTGACATTGGTATCCATACAATGTGGGGCAATGTACCCTAGTTCATGTGGTCATCGTTTTATTGGTATGTAGATGCATATGTACTTATTAAGTGGTTTAAATATGGTTTTAGTCGCTAGGTATTTATTTGCTACTTCTTGGTGGTTTCGTGAGTGGTGTGACTGATAAGGTACTAAGAGGACCTACGTTTCAAGTCTCTAGTTCTTATAGGTTCAGATATTCTTGCGTTCATGAATACGAACAGACGGACGGACGGAAAGACAGACAGACATAGCTAGATCGACTAGGCTGTTGATGCTGGTCAAGAAGATATATACCTTAAGGGGCCGAAGATATTTCCTGTTACACACATTTTCACAAGTACATTGTGCCCTTTTTACCCATTTTTAATAGGCTCAGGGTATTAAGAGCAAAGAAAACAAGTAGGATGCTCTAGTGCGGACTGCCCGAGTATAGGATACCTTGAACTCTCTTATTCCCACATCAAATGCAACGCGCTCGTTTCAGATAAATTAAAAAAAAAAAACGAAGTTCCCTTGGCAGGGTTCAAACTTCAAACGAATAGACAGACAGACAGACATTGCTAGATAAACTATTGATGCTTATCAAGAATATATATATTTTATGGGGTCGGAGATGCTTCCTTCTGTCTGTTACATATATTCATATTTAACACAAATACAATATACGCTTTTTACCCATTTTAAATGGGTTCAGGGTATACAAAGCTATATACAGCTGTAAAATGAAAGCTATCGAAGTAGCTACGTTCGGTGATTCTAGCTCTTTAAAACCTTAGAAAGCTGCTCAAAAAACAGGATATCGATATCGTGTTTCATCTATTGATTGGAAACGCACAAAGGGAACCTACGTTCAAATTTAGAGTCTCTCGCCCCTTAGCTTCTAAACTTCAGACGAACATGGCTATTTTGATTGTAAGAAAGCTACTGGCCTGAGTACAACTCTCAATCTTACCAGGACCAGTAAGTCACGCGGGATTTGTTAGTTTGCAGTGATGGCGAGCTTAGAGGGGGGAGAAAACGCTTCAAACAAACCATGCCTCCAATTACGTTCATAGGATAGGTAGGGAAGTACATACCCATTGCCGGGATTTCTCACGCGGTCGGCAGACTAAGCCCCGATTTACACATACACGGCCGGAATCGCCCACGAGGTCGGCAGGCTAAGTCTCGATTCACATGTACACGGCGAGAATTGCTCACGTGATCGGCAGGCTAAGCCTACACACAGTACACTGGGTTATGTCGAACAACAGCTAGCTCCGGTTCTCGAGGTTGGAATTAATAAGAAAAAGAAAACACTAATCAACTTTCTTTACTAACTTCATTTTATTCACATTCACTAAGCTACCCAATACGGTAGCCCTAAGCTAAGGCCCTGTCGTACTGCTCCGTTGCACACGCAAGTACTCACCCTGACGGTCGATCACTAAGTGCCGACTCGCTCGCTAGCGGGGCATATGCTTGCCTCGGTTGCTCAACTTCGGCGGTTGTTTTCGCACCTTCGTCTCGGAGCTTTCGCTCTTCACCGCCGAATTGAAACTGCGCTCTTGAAAACGTTTTTGAGGACACAACACGACGGAAATGGACGAAATAAGGGGAACATACAACTGTACCAAAACAATTGTTTATCGTTTTTGTTAAATTCTGTATTCAGGAAAACATGTATTATAAATATGAAGACAGAATGTGCATAGAGTTAGAAGGAATGCCAATGGGATCACCGATCTCTTAAGTCATAGCTAATAGAATAATGGAAGCACTTTTAGACAATATTTCTAATAAATTGACAAGAAACCCCAAATTTCAGCCCAAATATGTATACGATTTTTTTGCTGTAATGGACGAATCAGAAGCTCAAAACATTTTAAATATCAAATCACAGTGAAACCAGAACAAGACGGGAAGCTACCATTCTTAGACGCATCGGTAAACAGAGTGGACAACCCACTCAAAAGTTGTATATGAAACCCAAAGCCTCTTGACGAATGTTGACCTTAATATGTAACCACCCAAAAAGTGTGATTATATATACAATACCAAGCTATATAAGATGGATGACAAACAGATCGGACGCAATATCCCTATAAAGAAATTAAACACAAATTTATTAGTATTAAGGTTATAAAATTATTTAAAAGACAACATATCAAAACACAAAAGCCAACAGAATCTCAAAAAATATAGAAATCTCCAACATATGTACCAAGATTATCGGAACAGCGGATAAACTTAGACTGCTACAACAGAAAAGAAATAAAAGCAGCCCATAAGCCCACACACACATTACGAAAATTCTTTAATAATAAAAAGGCGAAAATACAAATGGTGAACTACAGTAGTGTCATTTATAAAATACCATGTGGTGATAATACAATCAAGTAAGAGATTACAGGCGGGAACTCCCGACTAGGAGAACCCTCTTATTCCAAAAACAAATGATTCTCGCGCACGCGCTCGGTTGTAGTAATAAAAATAACTTTAAAAAAATATTCAGTTGGCAGGGCTCGAACTCGCATCTAACCGCATAACTTGCCGCCGTCTTAACTCAACAGCCACAGTAGCCACAAAAAAAAAATAGTTTCCTCGGCAGGGCTCGCGACAGGCCACGCGACATGGCAACGCCTCTACGCAGCAGCCACACCAATAATTATCTCTCAATGAGAATAAAAAAGCGTATTTAAATAGCAGCACAGAACACAATTCAATCGCAATTATAATGTAGTTGATATGAGTCAAAGCAGACTCCCCTAATTGTTGGAATACCGAAAAAAAACCCATTGTCTGGCTACGCAGCCAAAACAACTGGAACGACCTCGCAACTAATAAGATCAGCATCTTAATTTATTTTATAATACTCGCTCTGCAAAGCAATTGCCTAAATTTCGCTCTTAAGAATATATTTACATAGAACTGCCGCTCTTCGCTAACGATTGCTTTTTTGCCCTAACTTTACTTATGCGAAGGTCTCAATGCTGCGCATCGATTTAGTTAAGTTCCTTCGCTTCATGCATTTGGTACACATCAGCCACTTGCATTACTCAAAATTATAACTAATAATTGTCGCTTCGCTAAAATTGGCACGTACCAATTCGAGTTCGCTTGTCTATACAACACTATTGTTCGTAAATAATAAGCGCAGACCAAAAAGGGTCTGCTGCTTTTCGTAACTTTAAGAAATATAGAAACAAATTGGAACACAAGAAATAAAATAAGGTTAATTATTTCTATTTGTGAACGCTATTGAAAAAACTCAATAGAGCAACATTTTGGTGACCCCGAAGTGATTTGTTGTTGTAAGATTATATGCTTTACATTAAACCAATAATCTTAAAAGACACCACCTGACATATCGTTTTGTGTACTACACTTTATATACTACCTACTCTTTCGGTCGCTTAAAGTCTTTGCTCATTTAAGCGGTACTTATGTAAAAGCTATTGGCGTTGCTTCATTACAAAGCTTGACACTCCCGTTCGCCAAAGTTATTATAGCTAGTGTTCTTTGAACGGTTTGCATGGACTAGTGATCACCGTTGTTAGTTACTCAGCTAGTTTCGCACACGCTTTGTATCAACGTTTCTAATGGCAACCGAAAATAATGCCTCTAGTGCAGTGCCCTCTGCAAACAGGGTGACTTTTCTGAAGCGCAAAGACAGTTTGCAAACACTTCGAAATACTCTAACTAATTCGCCACTTAGTGCGATTGATGATTGCGGTCTTAGTGTTAGGCTGAAGCAAATCGAACGGCTTCAGACCTCATTTGATATTACTCACACTAGGCTCGAAGAGCTAGACTTTGATTAAATCGATAACCAATTGCGTGAGGACTTCACGAGTTAGAAATTTCTATGGAAATTTCGGTTCGGAGTGAAATTGCGAAACGTGTCTCAATATTGCCCTGCTCAAAATGTCGCGACCAATCTGTGCTGCCCTCGCAGGCACAGACAGCTAAGGCACCGCCGACACTACCCTCAATAAATTCAGCGCTATACGCGATTCAATCATTGAAAATAACATACGATAACTATGCCATAGCACTTAATTTATTGGAGAAATGTTTAATAATAAACGGTTGGTTTTTCAGGTAAAAATTCTTGAGATATTGCGGCTCAAGAGGGTGGCAGGTGGGTCGGGCGTGCCGCTAAGAGAGTTATCCGAATAATTCAACTCACATATTCGCGCGTTAAAGAGCATGGGCAACTCCGAACAGATCGCTGGATGCATCATTGTGCAGATTATTTTACAAAAGCTGAACCCAACATCACAAGCCAAGTGAGAAGAAAGGATAGAGGATTCAACTTAATAGCATCGTGGGAGCATATGACTACGTTTCTGGAGCAGAGATGCCGAACAATGGAAACAGTAAATTTTGCTATGTCAAGCTATGCCCCTAGCCATCAGGTAGGAAAAACTAGAGCAATTAACACACGTAGATCGTCATTTATCACTACTAAGCACGCCGCCCCTGTATGCGTCTTTTGTAACAGCCCTGGTCATTATATCCATAATTGTGCCCGGTTTGGAAATTTGACCCCTGCATTACGGCTTTGGGAGGCAAAACGAGTTGCATTGTGCTTGAATTTCCTAAAGAAAGGTCACCAATTGCGATCATGCAGCTCTGGATGCTGTCGGACCTGCGGGGCGAAACATCATTTCCTGCTGCATTTAAATAATAATAATTCTGTATTTCCGTCTGGTCAGCTGACTGAGCCTGCTAATTCATCGCCGATAGCCCATGCCTCTTTCGCTTAGTCGTCGCCATCTACCTCCACCTCCCTTGTTTCCCAGTATTTCAGTAGTGATGTCGCCGCTATGGTCTTCGTTAAAAATCGGTTCGGCACTTTGATACCTTGTCGTGCCCTTTTGGGTTCCGGTTCTCAGCTTCACCTTATAACTTTGCGCCTTTCTCAACAGCTTCAGCTAAAGAAGCACAAGTCCTTAGCCTTTTTCTCTGGTCTAGGAAATTATCGTTTTGAAACAGAAGGAAACATGGTCACTTTCACAATACAGTCTCAAATCTCTGAATACTCAACATGCCTCACAGTTCTGGAAGCGCCTAACATAACTGATAGTCAACCGAGTTTTGCTATCAACATGACGAATTGGAACATTCCCGATAACATAAAACTTGCAGATCCGTCTTTCTTTAAGCCTCAACGCGTGGACTTGCTGCTTGGTACTACCCTTTTTGATGACCTTCTCAGTGTCGGCCAGATAAGGCTTCTCCCAGGACTACCGTGTCTTCAAAAAACACGGCTTGGTTGGGTAGTTTCTGGAGGCGGACCGCGCTTGAGTGGTTCTACGTTAATGGTAAAGCAAAGCAAATGTTTGGTCAAATGACCGGTAGAGATAACAGCAGAAGACAATAAACATAATTGCAGCTTAAGAGCAAAGGATGTTTGCTCTTTGTAAGTTGCTGCCTACTCTCTTCATCGGCCCTTTGCCTCCTGCATTGACTCCCGCTGCCCATCGTTGTGAGCGGAGCTCAATTTCGTTCGTTTTGCATATAGTTTTGTTTTTCGTTTGATCGCAAGCAAGGCACAACTATTTCGAGCTGACTGCCGAGCAATATTGTAAGATTTCGTAAATTATAATAAGTGCCCTGTGCGGTAAATAAATTCATTCGAAAAAAAATATAAAACTTCTAACTTCGTTGCAAACAAAGCAGTGTTAATTAATTTGTTGCAAAAAGGCTTGTAACTACACATTTTGGTGACCCCGACGTGATTTCTTTCTTTTTTCTTTATTACTCTTTCGTTTCCCTTCTGTTCGCATTTTGTTTTATAATTTCATTGCGCATATTCACAAAAGGTTGTGCGTTAAGTGCTGCGAGACTCAACGTAAAGTGATGAATTTAACCAGGTCTCTCTAATAACTGTACTTAACCGCTTGCTTGTGCATATGCATACAGTTTGTCGTTGTACCTAGACGCCGTAGAAAAATCGCCGTTAATCGTCGCGCGCTTTAACCAGCTATACGCTATCTTGCTAAAACAAACACTTGTGCCCGCAAATTTTGTATTGTAGTTCGGCTGTGTGAACTTTGTTGTGCGCTACATTAACAATGTTTCATGAAGGTGCAAGTGCAAATGAAAATGAGGCTGCTAATCAAGTGGCGGTTGGAACACAGGCTGCAGTTCTTAAAGCAAAGATTAAGAATTTAAGTGATCGAGTCAATATATTGTTCTCTGAACTTGATCCCGTGCGATTTCGCGATGTTGATGACTACCAGCTGCAAGATTTCATATGCATAGCATCTGACTTGCAGGCGAAATTTGAAACAATCTATGACAGTTTGTTGGATGTGAGTCAGACCAGCGTTGAATAGGATCTTCAGTCAAGCTTTGAGTCAACCATTAGGCGGCTACGAGTGTCCCTTCAACGCGAGCGCGGAGACCGAAGCAAGATTCAGCAGACTCCACATTGCTCCACTTTCAATTCCGCTGCAGCCGATGATCCGCGCTCTACTTTTGTTGTTCCAAACCACTCTCGATTGCCTCAACTTAAATTGCCGGAGTTTACTGGAAGCTACGCAGAATGGTCTGACTTCCCGAATATGTTCACCACGGTCATTGATAAGGATCCGTATTTGACCAACATTGTAAAACTTCAGCATCTATGGACATGCCTCAAAGGAACAGCGCTGGATACAATTCGCTCGTTGGAAATGTCAAACGCTAATTATGCTGCCGCCTTAGAACTGCTTGATAAGTGTTTTAATAACAAGCGTCTTGTTTTTCAGGCACATATTGCTGAAATTTTGGGTTTAAGAAAGGTGGATAAGGGTGCGACGACACAACTGCGCGAATTCTCAGATAAGGTCAACTCTCATTTACGTGCGTTAAAATCGATGGGCAGAGTGGAACAGATTGCCGGCTGCAACATAGTACACACACTGCTGCAAAATCTAGATAGCGCTACGCAAGCTAGCTGGGGGGATGATGCGCCGTTGTACGTCATACCATCATGTGAGCGGCTTACAGCTTTCAATGAGAAACGTTGTCAAAGGCTGAAAAATGCGCATCACGCGACGACAATGTACACGCCTGGCTCCCAGGTGGGCCAGAACAACAGTAGAAGAAGAACGTTTGTGGTGACCAAGAATGGAACATATGCATATGTATTTTGTGAAGCCGCAGGCCACTCCATTTATAAATGTCTGCCATTAAAATTATCGCCCTCGCTGCGCCTTCATGAAGCCAAACGGCTTTCGCTGTGCCTTAATTGCCTGCAAAGGGGACATCAGCTGAGAGTCTGTGGTTCCAGCACTTGCAGAGTCTGTGGAAGCAAACATCATAGCCTGTTGCATCTTGGCAACACAAGCAGTCACAGCGTTGCTTCTAGCTCACACAATGTTCAAGAAGTCGAAACTTATACGTCATCTCAAAACGTCCTGGCGGCAACTTCATCGTCGACACTCTTCATCGACCAGCATCTTAAGCACGATGTTGTCTTACTTGCCACTGCCGTCATCAATGTAAAAAATCGCGCTGGATCCTTGGTGCCCGACCCAGAGGTCGCAATTGTACATCATCACCTCTCGTCTTGCTCATCAGCACCAGCTGCGCAAATTCAAGTCCACAGCAGTCGTCTCTGGCATTGGTGATGCAGCGTTTTTGTCAGATGGTTTTTCGGTAAACATCAATGTCCAATCTCGAGTGTCTGAATACTCTACATGCATCCCGGCATTGATTGCAGCATCCATCACCGATAATCAGCCTGGCTTCACCTTTGACCCTGCATCATGGAACATTCCGTCAAACATACAACTAGCTAATCCTGAATTCTTCAAATCTCAGCAAATCGACATGTTGATCGGAGCCAGTCTGTTTTCCGATCTGCCCTGCGTTGGCCAGATCAGCCGTGGCTAGGCAATTAGTGATGAATCCAGATCTGCTGCTAGACTCGCATCTGCAGACGAATGCACAGATTGACGAATTAATCCGTCGGTTTTGGGAGCTGGAATCTTGTACCGAGCCTGAGTCATCACCAAACAGGGAGGAGCGTGAATGCGAGGCACACTTTCAGGCCAATTTTAAGCGTCTGCCGACTGGCGAGTATTCAGTTCGCTTACCGCTTCGACTAAGCCTGGATCAGCTGGATGACTTCTGTCAACAGGCGCTTCGCCGATTCCTTAATTTAGAAAGGAAACTAGACCGCAATCAATTTAGTCTTCAGTCTGTCCTAATACTAATTCTTACCCTTATACTATTTCTTCCGCTAGTTCTATACCTCTCCCCATTATTTCACACTCCTCTCTCCTATTAGCTATAAACTCTTTAAAATCTTCTTACTCTCCTGGGCCGGACAATATTCCTAGTTGTCTACTCAAGGAGTGTAGTTCTTCCCTTTTTTATCCATTGCTAAAGCTTTTTAATCTATCCCTTGAAACTTCTGTCTTTCCATCTCCTTGGAAAGAATCTTATATCATTCCTCTTCACAAGAAAGGTGGGAAGTCTGATATACAAAATTACAGGGGCTTTGCAAAACTGTCCGCTATTCCTAAATTATTTGAAAAAATAATCACTTCGAATTTGCAGCATTTCTGCAAATCAGTTGTTTCCCCTGCTCGACATGGATTCGTAAAGAATCGGTCAACTACGACCAATCTGCTTGAGTTTACTTACTTGGTAAATGATGCTTTCCTTTCGAAAATGCAAACTGATGTCATTTACACTGACTTCAGTAAGGCGTTTGACTCTGTGCATCATGACATTTCACTTTTTAAACTTGACCGAATAGGTTTCCCTCTGTCCCTTTTACTTTGGATTAATTCTTATTTAAAAGGTAGGACCCAAAGAGTAATACTGAGGTTGACTACCTCTAAAAGGGTTCACGTTACTTCTGGTGTTCCTCAAGGTAGTCATCTTGGACCTTTACTCTTTACTCTTTGTATAAATGATCTTCCCTCTGTTATAACACATGCCCATGTACTCATGTATGCGGACGATGTCACACTTTTTCTATCATACACTAACCCCCTACATCATTCTCGTCTACAAGACGATTTGAACGCTATGCAACTGTGGTGTTCGGCCAATCAATTGCATCTTAATTGTTCAAAGTGTATGTTTATGACATTTAATCGTACTACACCTTATCTTGTCAGTTATACAATCGACAATATCTCTTTGCAACGTATACTAACAGTTAAGGATCTAGGCGTTATTTTTGATTCTAAACTCTGTTTCAATCTTCACATAGATACCATTGTTAATGAGGCAAAAGGTGTACTTGGATTCATTAAACGATGGTCTAAAGATTTTAACGATTCTTGTATAACAAAACTTCTGTACATCTCTCTTGTTCGCCCTATCCTTGAATACTGCTCTTGCATCTGGTCTCCACAGTATTACAGCAGCCAGGATCGTATTGAATCTGTTCAGAAGCAATTTCTGCCTTTTGCCTTACGAGGTTTAAATTGGGACCTTAATCTTCGGTTGCCGTCCTACTCCAGCATACTGCTTTTTCTCAACCTTCCGTCGTTAGCCAACCGTAGGACAATTCTCGGTGTTTTCCTTCTACATAAGTTGATTATTGGCGACATAGATTCTCCTTTTCTGCTAGGGCGTCTTCAATTCTCTGTTCCGGCTAGACCAACCAGAAATTATCACCCCTTATTACTATCTACGTGCACAACAGATTACGCTATGCACAATCCTTTTCGCGTGCTATGTAAAAATTATAATAGTTTGCATCACGTTTTCTCTACCGAACTGTCTCTACCCTTAATAAAATCGTTGCTTTCAGGATACCTTCGGGAAGTCGCTAACCATTCCCAGCTATGAGCAGGGGCATAGCTTGCCGGACAGGCTGAAAAATTTTCCCCCACCGGGTCGGTGCTTTCCCATTACTTTTCTCTTTGTCCTATCTACTTAACACTCTTTATCTACCTTACATTGCTTTACTTTATTAACAATCTTCTTACTTTCTTTTTTCCTATTTATTATATTTTCTTTATTAATATAGCAAATTAAGATTATTTTTAATTTTACTTGAGATCACTTTTTTCCTTCTTACAACATTCTGCTTAGATGTCGGCTCTAATACCGCCACTGACAAAATTAGCTGTGAAAAGGGGCACAGCTGGCCGGACAGGAAATAAAACACCTCCATCGGTCGGTGATGCTATTTAGAAAATTGTATCCTTTAACTAGGCTGTTAGCATATAATTCTATTGTACAATCTTTTGAATAATGAGGAAGACACTCGTTTTGTCGACCATTAATAAATAAACAAATAAATAAATAAATAAATCCAACTTTGAAAACCCAGCATACAGCATTTACCAAGGAATATCTTGACTTAAATCATATGCCACTTAATAGCTTAGCTGCACTGGGCCAATGCAAATACTATCTGCCACATCACTGCGTGCTGATGGAGGATAGTACTGCAACCAAGCTAAGGGTCGTGTTTGATGGATCGGCAGCTACTACCTCTGGACACTCGCTGAATGATGCACTGATGGCAGGTCCTACCATCCAACCGAAACTGTTTTAGATACTGATGCGTTTTTGTACATTCGCATTCGCCCTCACAGGCGACATATGCAAAATGTATCGATGCGTACGAGTCGAACCAGCAGACAGCTATCTTCAATGTATCCTGTGGCGTGATTCTAAGCATCAGAAGATACAAAGACTTACAAATTAGACACCGTTACCTACGGCACAAAACCAGCATCGTTTCTCTCAGTGCGGGCTATGCACGAACTGGCCATGGATGAGCAGAAGGCATTTCCTATTGGCGCTGACATTATTAAAAGGGATTTCTACGTGGATGATCTCATCTCTGGTGGTAGCTGTGTTCAGAAAGCAGTTGAGATATTGAAGCAAACTTCTGGACTACTCACTAAGGACAACTTTAAGCTGCGAAAATTGTGTTCTAGCGACGCTACTGTACTCGCTGCTTAACTTCAACGATGGCAGCGATATATCGATATCGTTTGGGATCCCGCTTCAGACTGTTCTCTTTTTTCTTTTTTCCACTGAGGCTACCCTCGAGACTGACAAAACGATCGATCCTCTCCTCAATTGCTCGTTTTTACGACCCCCTCGGTCTTGTTGGTCCTGTAATAACAAAATCTAAAATTTTTATGCGGGATCTCTGGAGAGAAAAACTGGACTGGGATGAGAGCTTGCCTGTACACTTAAGCACAGCCTGGGTCAACTTCTGCGCTGATTTTGAGCAGACTCAGCAATTCACAGTT